>NC_091949.1:19311306-19321306 GCF_041260155.1 Ptychodera flava | reverse complement strand
AAGCCTGGTCTAGTTCTTTCGAGTGCCTACTTATTATGGGCATAGATGCAAAATAAATATGTGTACCCTGGTAAGCGATCAGCCATAATAGGTCTAGCTCTTTCAGAATTTACCTATTCGTGTCTCCTCTTTTCAATTCAATATCTTTCACCCATGAATGTCGTCTTCGTCGTTGTGTCAAAATAGAACGCAAAGGTGTTCCGAATTGCAGACTGTGTGTAGCGCACAGCTGGGATTATAACACGCCACATGCTCATTCCGTGTCGCGATTCGCCAGAATACGTCACGTGACGAGAAAATCGATACGTCTAGTCCCCACCGGATCGACAACAGTGACGTCAGAGGGTATTTTTTGAAAAGCTATTTATCTAGGGAAATAGTTCTGACCAAATTTGGAAAATGCCCGGTCACGTGACCGCAGTGTCGTCTGCAGCTTTGCAACAATGGTGACTGGAACGTGATGTGCGTCCGGGATTTTCCAACATTGTCCAACATTCCAACAGCGTAGGAACTTGAAAAGATTAAAGTGCAACTAAGGATGTCGCTAGGTATGCTTAGAATATTTTTTAAAAGAAAGTTGTACCACGTACAACTGAAACCGCTGCGGAAACATCGCGCAGTAAACTTGTCACAATGGATTGTTGCGGTGCAAAACATCTATACACATTAAAAACTGTACAACAATACAACATGAGCATGTGGTGTGTTATAAAACACCTAGCCTGGTCTTTATTCGGGCTATAGCGCTCGTCTATTACCCCGAGGGGCCGTGTGTTACCAGAAACACATCGCTATACCCCTCGGCCTACGGCCTCGGGGAATAGCGATGTGTTTCTGGTAACACACGGCCCCTCGGGGTAATAGACGGGCGCTATATAGCCCTCATGACCAGGCAATAGGTGTTTACTAGTATACCTATGGCGCAGAGGGAGCGTGGCGCAACACCACTTTGCGATGAGAACAGGAGGACTGTTCACAATGACGATGCACACTGCGTCTCCAAAATGGTCAGACATGTACGGAAAATGAACTGCAAATGTCTGGTTTTCACGGAGAGTAAAACAGTACGGATGATAATTGCCTGGTGACAGCAGACTCCTTACTCTTACCACTAGTAAGGTTTCAGCACAATTAGAAAATGCATTTCCCTGTGACATCCTATACTTATTTCTTTTAATATTTTTGTGTGGTATTTACATATCATACAGTAAACCAACAGGACCAACTGAAAAGGTTTAACCTAATGTCCTTCTGGTTACAACCAAGAAGCATAAAATCATCAGCCTGCATGAATTTCACACGATAAGAACACTAGATAGGCTTTGCTTCCTATGGGGGAGACACCGGGCCTGCTTGCTGAAGCAAACGTGTTGAGAATGCGCTAGCATGGTGAAATCGCAGCTCATTCATTTCTGGCTTGATAGCGCGGTTTTTCTTTGTCACGGCAGACGAGAAGGTTAAAAGGTGATACGTTGTAGCAATTTTGCCCATGGTAAACCAGTAATAAGGGGAACGAAGCAGTCAGTCGCACAAAAGTAAGTCATATACGAGCGCATGTCAGATGAGCCATCTATACAAAACTGCATCATACGCTTCCGGCATAGCGGTTTTTTTTCCCCAGCATAGAAATTCCATTCACACCGTTCCAACATCATGGACCGGCTTAAATGGATTGAATTTCGATATGCGCAGAAACCATGCATTTCCGTTGAAAGTCGTTTGGTTGAAGGAATACGCGTGTTTCTAAAAATGAACGAGGATAGGAAATTACTTAGATGGGTCTTCAAGGAAATTTACGCGAATAAGGAAGTAAAGATGTCAAAAATTACGAAATCCTCGCTTTTAACGCTCGCTGTATTTTCCGGGATGTTTGTTCTTTCTGTACTGTACAGTTTCTTGTTATGCTCCTAATGCCATGTCAAAATGCCATTGGTTAATTCATGTCAGTTTTTATTGAGCTTCATGTCCAACATACTGTTAAGGTACTAGAAGAAACTAAGAAACTAAAGACTTTAAATTTTGCTCAAACTTTCCCCAATGAAACTTTCAACCATTCTCTTACCAAATCAAGAATAAAACTCAGGAGTCACCGAGCAAAGTTTGGTATTGGAAAAAAGAAATAGCTAACATTCACCGGTATTGGAATTCAAAATGGCCGACACCCCAACATGTTAACTCGATGGGGAAAATTATATTTCTGTTGTCACAAAACTAAGACAGTGAAAGTTGACTTACCGCAAGAGCTTCAAAATGGTACCCAAACAAGCACCAAATCAGAAACGTTTTGGAAAATTTGAGAGTCGGAATATCTGTCCTCGACGCGCATTGTACCCTAACTATTAATTTTGAGTTCGCTCTATTAATCATTAAAGCTCCATAAGCTGTATCTTTTGGCTATTTTTCCAGAACTTTTGTTTTGTGGTTTCCTTACACTTTCTTCATTGAATCCCTAAACTGTAATTTAATGCCAAGTATTTAGTATATCAACACAACCTATATGAGAATAGTCTCCATTGTTATTGTTGAAGATTGTATTAAAGTCCGGACTAAAATTCATATTTTAACAATAAACAATGATCACTACACACATACCAACTGTGTTGACAAAAAGAATACTCGAAATTTCAGCATGACAAACGAATTAGGGTCAGACACGGTAGTTGATATACAGAAGCAGAATACTGAAAAACTTACCACAAGTTACAGCTTATGTCCCTTTAAGCCACAAAAATGCAACATAAAGTACAAAATTCATTATTTTTCGAAAGCTTAGCTTTTTCAATTCGGCAATACTCTTGGCAGAAGAAAAAGACTTCGTATGTACAAGAATGATGAAAATATTATCAGCTAACGTCGTTCCAAAAACCTAGTGGTCTCAGATTTGACGTAATGTGTACAAATCCTGGGTATTGTACTGAAAATTAAAGATTTCAAAAATAGACTTGTTGCCGCATTCAAGCATCAGATCATGAGGTGGACCGATTGATCCACTTGGAAAAGGAACCATGTTTTGCATCACCTTCTCCCGTCGATGAGAATTTTAGGAGAAGGTACACCGCACATGAGTTGCAAACTACACAGGTACATAGAAATATAGCATTCTCTGTCTGTGTGTCTCTGTGTGTGTGTGTCTCTCTCTCTCTCTCTCTCTCTCTCTCTATCTATCTATCTATCTATCTATCTCTCTCTCTCTCTCTCTCTCTATCTATCTATCTATCTATCTATCTATCTATCTATTTCTTCCCCTCTCTCTCTGTCTCTCTCTCTTCCAGAAGATACATGTTCCCTCTGCGTGACCCATGATGCATTTGGTGTTCACATGGCTTTACGATAATACCTACAAGGCTACACTTTCCGTCATAAAATTGTTGTACCACGAAAACGTAATCTTGTATGGTTTTTACCTGACTGAAATATGAAGCATGTTAAGGTATATATTTATTGAAAGTAAAATTGTTGTTTTTAAATAACTTGATAATTATGACAAACACTAATTTTTTGGTTGCCTTGTTATCTCATTTCCCTGGGTTAAATTCATCTATCCCTACAGGTTCCGTGCTTTTTAGTAACAACAGTGTTATGTAAATATATATTATCGGAATGACTAAACACATATTGAGGTTTGAACTCTCATGAATTTGGATTGTTTATATAATCTAGAAAATCAATAGAGATAAGCTTAAGACTCTATAGATACTACTATTTTTGTCAGAATTCGATGTTACAAGTATGTCGGTGTATTATGACCCATACGGTATAATTTATCCAGTATTAACCATACATTTCCTGAAACACGAAATAATTTAGATTTGCCGAGGAGTAGCAGTCTTTTGAATCCACTACGTAATTGGTAACATGAAACCGCTTGTGAAGATATGCAGAATGTTTGCAATGGTTTTGAAAATATTCCCCTTATTTGTGTGATTTATAATGAGTAAGAACTCATGAATTGCACTGCAGACAGAAAATGGATCTAAAACATGAAAAAAAACCAAGGCCGTCGGAATCTTTTAAGAGTTGCCTTCTATGATGTAAGCCGTGCCTTCAGGCGCAAGCGTATCGCAGAATAGCTGGCCACAGACACTGTACTAGAGAGAAATACATGAATTTCTATCGTTTACTGGTTTTTCTGGCCGTAATAAAATACCGCCTGGTTAATTCAATTCTGCTTACTCGTGCTTACTCGACTAAATATCGACAATTTTCCCGTTAATGGAGTGAACGACTTACTAGTTCACCGCGCGCTGATCAATTTGGCGCCACAGAGTAAAAAAAGGTCATCCATAATTGTCGCAGAAACGTCGTTCGCCCTTCGATTTTGTTCGAACACAGCTCGGTTAAAACCGCCTTGTCTGAAAGAAACTGATATCCTTCCGAAGAAAAATCGAAAGAGCATTTCAAAGTATTGTAACAGCCATGTTATAATGGATTTGCCTTGCATGTGTCGTTAAAACAGACCGCGCGTGCCATTTTGTGTCTGATTGTTTAAACTACGTCTAATATCTAACCACATTTATGGATAATGTTATTACTATATTGAAAAGGCATATACAGTGTAAAATATCTTCAAGAAAATAAGGCAGTGTTACAGTATTAGCTTGTATGTTCCCCTCTCTGTCCTCTCTTTCACGCTGGTGTGAATTTTAAAAATTAAACGCTTCGCAACGTACAGCTATTGACCTCATTCTTTATACTTCATTGACGTCACCATAAAACACTTCTTATAAGATCAAACTAAGTCATCGATCATCACATCACATCATAGCCAATCATCAAAGTTGATTTAATATGATATTTCATCACATACATAGACCATCGCCGTCGCCATCGTGTACATCATGTTATTGTACTTATTATAACCGCATCCGTTTTGTACTTGTGAGCCCGGGACTACTTTTCATGGCAACCAATTAAAAATAGTAACTGTTGGGGGCTTGTTTGTTTTATAGAAAATTAGAAAAAAGCATAATGACATTACACAGTTCTGCATACATACATCAAGAAATTCTGAGTACTTGCAAATCTTGTCGATGTATGTTCGAGCGGGAAAATTTCGTCTACTCTCAATGCTGTGTAAGAGTAATTCATGAAACCACTCCAGTTTGTAATTTCTCTGATCAATTTTGATCGTATTACGAATCTGAGTATAAAAATCGTCGAAGACGCTGATTAGAACCGTCTTCAGTTTAATCAGTAGCTTGTTACTCAAATACTGTACCACAAATCTTATAGTTTGGTTAAAGACAGCTTTGTTAGGCTATGATTTCCTGCTAAGTCAAGTTGTACTATGTCCATGCAATAATTACAACTACATAAAATAATTGTCACGCTTTATTATACGTTGAAATGTCAACAACCATAGGTGGATACAACCCGGACCGCATAATATACTCTGCTTCACATGTCCTTCACAGTTATATTATCACCATTTCAGCAACATATTAGTCAAAATTCGATTTTTACAGTAAAATCGATCTGCCCATAATAAAATAACTAGCTGCATGTTGCCATTCGTAAGGCTTCATCGGCGCACTAATTTATTCAAACTTACCCGGGGAGGAGGTACTTCCCTGGGAAAGTTCAACTTAAGTTTTGTTCACTTTATACCCATGGCGTGTATGATAAAAGAATGCGCATGACAAATAAAAACCAATTACGTCCTGTGAGGGAAGGGTTAACTAGTTCTACCTCGATAATAGTGCACAAATTCGAATGACTATATGTCATGGTCAAGCGGCGGATACATATAAACTTTTTGCATTGTCTGCTCTTTCGAATCGAACTATCTGTTCGTTTACCTTGCGCATCTTTAAATTACATGAATTATCGACGGTCCCTAAGATTTGCATATATTATCCGCGCGGTGACGTCATACAGATATATGCATGGAGCCTGTTTACATTAACATGTTCATGTTTATGCGCGTGGCGAAATCAAAGTAGACCCTCAAGTTTCAGGGGTTTCTCTGTTGTTTTCAAAAACAAATCACGAGTATATGACAGACTTACCAACTATCACCTTACCTTGTATCATATCTGTATCCTTGTCATTTTGCGGGATCTGAAACTTGACTTTGCTCTCGCCAGACGCAGCACAAATGAGAGAATGCAGATATGACACAGGCCTGTGCTATTATATCATACCAGTATATTGATGGCTCAAATAATGTGATCTGATCAGTCGAGACGTGAAATAACCGTGCTATATTGGTCATATAGCACGGCTGTAACATGCATGAGCTCATACTAGAGAAAATTTCCTTTTTAACGTTTCACGCCAGAGCTCCAATATACTGTTATGATATAATAGCAATAAACCATGCCGGCAAACGGCATGCCACTCGGATTTGACCAGTTAGGGACATATATGCACTCGCTATCGCTCATGCATATATGTCTCGAACTGGTCAAATCTCTTGGTATACCATCGCTGGGTGTGGTTTATTGCTCAATTAGCCTCTGAATGTGATACCATACGATTTCATACTTTGCTTTACTAGAATACCATACGTTACGTAACGTTACTTCGTATCATACATCATTATAACGAATCCTATCAAATTAATATTGTGTCCTGTCGTAGTGTATCGTATAGCGTCAGAAATACACGTCTACTTTAAAGTATTCTCGATATCTTCACAAAGCAGATACTGAAACATGCACTTTAACACTTGGAATCAAATATGAGAAAACCGAAATTCAAGGTTTGGTTGCTTTAAGAAAATAACACGGGGCATGGATAAACAAACCTCTCCTTATATTACTCATTATACATAAGTCTAGACCTGCCGATAAAAGGGTTATTTGTACCACGTAATACGATATTGCACATTTAATTAAGACAGCGCCTCTTATTCTATTGGACTTTCCGGCTTGCTTTTTAAAATAAATTCTATCCAACAGCCAACCTAAGATATTGTTTGGTCAGTAACTCAGTTTCAGAAAAAAAGAAATGGAGTTTTGGATTTGAAGGGAATTGAATATTGCCTAACCTCGTTCCAGCAACTATAATATGCTCACACGCAAGCCCTCTGCATTCGCGCCAGCTCGCAGGATGAAATTAACCTAGCGTTGACTTGTTTCGAGGTCCGTTCCGTTGGATATGTACGGTCCTCATGCTCCAAATTAAATGAGGCCTGTCAGGAGCGATCAAACTGGCATCACACTGCTAAATTTTGAGATTGTTATCGTCAAGAGATATCTTATAAGTTTACATTGTGAGTTTTAACGATTTACGACTAGATAGCTTGTAATTTCAATAAAAGGTCTTGAAACGTCTTGAATAACTTGAAGTTTGAATATTTGTATCGATTTCACACAATTTCTGCAGCTAACACCAGAAAATTACAACATTTCGAGTAATTAAACATTTATGCTTACTTTTATGAGTTTTCAACGAAAATCTAATTTTGCGATGCCCTGATGTGTCGTGTTGTCAATCCCTACCCCTCTACTCGTGTCACATCGTGTTCATGCAATGGCATCGACTATAAGCCAATCTAGGCGTCTGTTCTAGAAATAAACTGTATTCTCTCGGCGTTGGAAACACGTGCATGGTGGTTGTGACCAAACGTGACTTCTGTACGCATATAACAATAACATCCCAGCTGGTGGGGCCGTGTATTATGCCACCGATATAGAAATATTTTTACAAAAATCCATTTTACATATTTGTTCATACTAAGTGGACATCATTAAACAGAACCAACTACTACAAAAACACAGGCATTCCGAGTTTTAATGCATTTAGTTCTTATAGTACACTGATTCGTTTTCTCTGAAGGTTAATACCAGCTTGACGACGGTATGGCTAATAAAATCACTGAGGTGTCGTTAAAAACATGATGATATCACTGATAAAATACGGTTCGCCTATAAAGGAAAACCTCATTCTTGCAGTAAAATGAGCCTAGCCGACCATTAACATTGAATAAACACATCTGTGTTTGACTCGACCACTTTCAGTGCGGAATGATAAATGTGAGACTTTTCGGGAAATGCCTGAGAGAAATAGCACCTATCACTGCAGTGTTTCGCTGCTCCGAGTCATGTACAGCGTACTATGAATGTTTAGTTTTAGCGAAAACATCCACATTAGATCTTAAATATGATTAAATTAATATGTTTTTGACTTTTAATTATCAAATGCTTTATCAACGTATAGTAAAAATAGTTTGCGTGAATTATATTCTTTTTTCAAAGGAAATGTGTGGACTTAAAGCAAACATACAAACAGTAAAAAATAAGTAACAATTTATTAGTATATCACACACTGATGGTGTTAGATTTCATATTTTTGTAAAGTTCAACCTTATTCAACGATTTTTATATCAAGCGTAATCTTTAATAAACACCTTTACCGATTCCAGGCTTAAATTTATTCTTTACTGTGAGACGAAGTCAATTTATGTATGAACATATATGAATGTTATTATTATTATTATTATTATTATCATTATGATAATGCTACTATAGACTATAGTCTATAGAAGCTATTTGGATGGGTATCCGTCCGGCGTGCGTCGTCAGTCTGTATGTATGTATGTATGTATGTATGTCCGTTTGTGAGGCGTCCGTCCACTCAAACATCTTGAGAACCGCAGTACTTACTGATTTGATATTTATTGTGTAGATGAAAACTATGATTTTGAGAAACTATTTTGCAATTTTTGATATTGTTGAAAATATGCAATTTAGCGCCAAAAAAGGCGTTTTTGGTAAAAAATCTTCTTTTTCATAACCGCTAGTCAGACAGCTTTTATATTTGGTTTACAGGTCCCTAGGATGACCTTAGTGAGATGATTTCATACAGTCTGGAAATACTTAATTTTGTATCCCTGTCTATAGTAGCTTCAGGGACTTTGACCCTATGTTTTTTTCATTATTATTATTATTATTATTATTATTATTATTATTATTATTATTATTATTAAAAATACTTCAATCAATGTGGTTAGCGGCAAATATCAGACAACTGTAGTTCTCTGCAGATTTGTGGTTTTCTGTCGATGCCTTAGGTTTGATTTTGCAGGTGTCTGACGTAAATGTCAAGCCAACCTTGTGTATATTTGACACATTTATTGTCATTTTCTTCCTTTGATTACAACCTATTTGTCTTTATTTACTGCTCGCCGGTGTGTGTACCATGTTTGTTGAAGTCCGTCGCCATTCGCCGGAAATTTGCGTCGCTAGTTTATTCACTTGCATCCAATCTTCGTCGAGTCATCAGTTTGAGCGCTTGGCATTTAGGACAAATTTTATTCGCTCTGTGGGTGCCCTAGTATGTCCACATATCCATCAGCCTTCTGTTTCCATTGTAAGATATTAGACCGTCTAGTTGACCCAAGCGTCGTTGCCATGACCGTGAAAACTTGTACAATTGTAAATGTAACCGACAGTGCTATTTTAAGTAACCAACCTTATAACCATACGACAACAGTGACGTTACTGTAAGGTAGAACTTGGTAGAGCTTGATATTGTCGCCAATTGCATCATCCGGGGATTTTTGCCAACGCAACATCATTTGTCGTATCAGATGTTACCATACCATAATCGGATAAATGGCTATGCCAATGCGAAGGAAACTGCAAGGTGGCACTTTTTTAGCAAACGAGGCGTCGATATATCCCTTCCGTACCAAGGTCCTTCAGCGGACACCATACAGTGGCTGTGGTATTACCCCACGTTGTATACCCTTATGAGGGAAGTTCGTATGGTGTTTTCAGTAAAGTCTACAGAGTTCTGAAATCTGAAAGAACTGTACTCTCATTATCCTGATAGCATTACTCTACAGTGAATCACTAACAATACCCAACGACCATTATCTACAAAAGCTAACTATTTAGTTCAGACTGTGACTTTGATTTAACAAGATATAACACTTTTACATTTACTGTGCAAACTCACAAGTAATAGAAATGTTTTCTGCCTGATGAAACATATAGAGACTTAGTGTCTGCTGGTTATAGTGTATTCGCAACCACTTTGTTGAACTGTTTAA
>NC_091949.1:19236306-19306306 GCF_041260155.1 Ptychodera flava | reverse complement strand
ACTGCTGAGTTCGTCGGAGCGAACTGTAGCGTATCCCATCAGCTACGATCTCGCGTTTGCGTTTGAAGTATATTTTTACACACAAATGATAACAGCAAAGACGCGCCTTTAAAAAAATCGCCAAAACCAATTATGAAGTGAGACTCTGTATGCCCGAAGACTCTTGAAAGTCATTCGATAGACAAAGTAAGCAGATTCGTGCGTTTTAACAAAATAGAGCGAATTGTGAAGTTTGCGTGGCGCTTATCTCTGCACAAAATATCAGTTCTAATACTTTACGTACTATAATACAAAACGTGCTCTGAATCCAGCGTGCCTGAATTTAGCTTCCACTCTGCAAGATAAGTTATCCCTTTGAATCTGATAACAATAATTTGTTTTTAGACTTTCAAGAATTATGAGCTGATGCTCTTTCAATACAGTATGCCACTTACAAAAACAACTCTTCGCCTATATCTCTGCATGAAATGTTTATAGTCGAAAATCAATCATTCACCGAGTGTTACCTACCTTTCGTGAACATTTGAGTAGCTGTGGTGCTGGAGTTACCGTGCCGCGGACTGAAATCGTGTGTCAAGCTCGTTGTCGTGTCCAATGCAGCCACTGTGGTCAGCTCGGTTGAGTTCAGGGTTGGTGCCGCAACTGGGCTCATTTTCCCCCGATATTTTGCTAGATCTCCCTGGAATATATTGTAGCACAGCGACGTGTTGCAACGATCAACGAGCCGCACGATGGGGACACATTGACTGCGCCGACTCAAACGTAGGCAATGGGATGGAAATCAGCCTTGCCAAGAGAGCTTCGATGTGCACGCTGTGACGTCAATAAATGAATCTCATATACGTGTGCACGTCGGAATCAGGTAGTGAGATGTCCGCCAGTGGCAGCGAACTCTTCTGTCATAGAGAGAGAGAGAGAGAGAGAGAGAGAGATACAGACAGACATACAGACAGACAGACAGACAAACAGACTGGCAGACAGAAGAAATTGTATGAACGATACGAATTTTCGGGAAATCTTATGAAAGGCTTTCTAATTGTTAGAGCTAAGATTCAGGAAGATGCAGATATAAATATTAGCACAAATAAATTGTCGTTCATGTTTCACTCTTATTTAATGACGTGCAATGCATGCGCACACACAGATACATACATACACATATATACATACACACATATATAGATATAGATATTATATATACATATATCAGTCATATATCCCTCTTATAACGACGTGCATGTATTATATATATATTTAATATATTAATATATTTAATATAAATACATATATATATATATATATATATATATATATATATATATATAGATATACACAAAATGTATACAATGTGCCCTCCCGGTTATCACCATAATGGCTTTATGGCAACCTCTGAACTTGGGCACAGAGCGTACGGTGAATATATATATATATATATATATATATATATATATATATATATATATATATATATATATATATAAATCATACATATATACGCAAGTGTTGGACAAAAAGACAAACAAACAAATAAACCATTTAAAAATGGATGATTCCAATATTTGCACTATGGCTGGTTGTATCGTAATTATTGAGGCCCTGTAATCAGTAATTTTATTTATGATGAAGGTATGAAATCGTCAGCTTTGTCAGCGTTACAGTTTAGCTTCTTGACACAGTTGTTATTTTTAAAACACACACTTTGACAGGGGCATTTGCACAGCGCTGTGATTAAGTTGCACTCCCCGACGTATTCGTGGACCGTTGCATAAATTAGCATAAATCTGAAGGGCAGAGACTTTAGATCGGAATAAATATGTTGATGCTCTGTCGTGATTAAAGAAAGAATTACTTTTTCTGGACTGTTATGATCTTCTTGATCTGTGAGATTAATAAAGTCACAGCGGCATTATAGGCTAAAAAATCGGGAAACTGCTATTCCGTTCTTATTGGCACTTTAGCTTATTTTAATGTCTAGCATGGATGCATATTTCATCATAAATATGGGCATGATTAGAATAGGTTTCCGATGATGTGGATACGCAAAATGTCGATCAGTAAAACTGTGTCGTTATATCGTATTCCTACTAAATGGCACTTAAACGACAGACAAATAGAGAGGCAGAACCACAGGAGAGAAAGGAGAGAGCCACCCCCTAATTCCATGGTACTTAAAGTGTGAGATAGCGACAGTTTGGTTATGTCTCGTTGGAGCAGAGGAAGGCCAAACTTCGTGTCGATTATATTTTCAGGCGCTCAGCGATCGCAAATAACCTTGTCAGGTTTGCAAATCATACTCATATAATTGAACGGAAAGTTGCTGCACAGAACATCTTCGATGAATCTCTGAAGAATAGTTCAATGGAACAAGACTTGGTTATTTGTCAAACGACACAATTCTGGCCCATGTAAGGTACGCATCTTCTCAATCACGTGACAGTAATAGTGTCAGGTATCAGTTGAATTCAATTTTCTCAGCGAGTACACTTTGATTAGCCTATTAAGACAGAGATAATTACACGTATGATTCATTTATGTCGTCTGTCAGGCTGCCTACATGCAACTCAAGAGTCATTCACCAAACGGAGCATAAAAAATACTTTTTTGAAGTAAATACTAAAGCACGAGGGAAGACCAGCTCTGCGCATGGTCACCTCCCTCAATCTGGAACGTTCCTAGCAAGGCAAGGAACGACAGTTGCCGTCCCGAGTGATCTCTCAAGGCAGTTCAATTGCAGGTAGATATGTGATTGTTCGCCAAACTGTTCAAATAGTGAAAATCTCATTGTTTAAGAACAACAGAGAAGTCCCCTGACAAATTTAGAATCCCAGTTCTGCCATACGAAGGTCTTTGGATCGGCAGTCTAACTAGCCAGTGATACTGATTGATGTACAGGTACAATAAAATGTCTCAGTTACAGAAAATTACCCTATGATGGACAAAATAGGAAAAAAGGGTCAAATTAGAGTGTGAAGGATATGCCTCTCCTTCCAATGCGCGACACAACGGCATGATAATGGTTACCTGACAATAAGCGACTTCATCCTTCTCAAGCAAGTAGCCTTCTCCATCGATCAGCCTTACAGTTTGACAAGTGTCCTCAGTGAGGAAGTCACGATCGACAAACAGTGTCTCTGGGACTCATCTAAAACATATCGTAAGTAGGTGATGGAGGACCGGACGGTGGTTGGGTGCGTCGTTTAATCAACTTGGGCGATCCATATTAGTCCGTTCCGGAACAAATAAAGTGAGAATTTAAACTTTAAAATCTACGACTGACGGAGGTAAATAAGCCAGGTGATTGAGGAGGACCGAACGGTGGTTGGGTTCATCGTATGTATCAACTGGTGCGATCCATATTCGTCCATTCCGGAACAAAAACGAGAGTTGGACGAAAAGTTTTGAGCCTAACTGAGTTTCTATGCTATTCATTTTTCAACATAGTCCCCCTTGCGGTCCACACACTTCTGCCAGCGGTGCTGCAGCGCTTGGATCCCTGCTTTGTAGAAGGTTTCTTCTTGGCCGTCAAAAAATCCTGAACGGCGAATATGACGTTATCATCATCGCCAAAATGCTTTCCAGCTAACGGCTGTTTCTTCACATTGGGGAAGAGATTAAAGTCTGAGGGTGCTAGATCAGGAGAGTATGGTTGGTGTGGAACGAGTTTGAAGCCACAGTCACGCACTGTTGCCATGGCAATGACTGACTTGTGGGGTGAAGTTTTGTCCTGATGGAACATAACACCTTTTCTAAAATTTGCTCGTCGGTTTTTTTATAGCCTCCCGTAAGTCTTGTATCAACAATAAAATACACAGCGAACTGAAAATAACCCAGTAAGTTAATCTTCTGAAGAGTTGAAATAAATGCGAACCGAGCTTCATTGATTGGCATCGCTCTTTCATAGTTAGGCTCAAAACTTTTCATCCAACTCTCGTACATAGATACATAGATACAAAGATACATAGATAGATACATAGATAGATAGATAGATAGATAGATACATACATACATACATACATACATACATACATACATACATACATACATACATACATACATACATACATACATACATACATACATACATACATAGAGACATTCATAACATAGATACATACATAGAGACATTCATAACATAGATACATACATACATACATACATACATACATACATACATACATACATACATACATACATACATACATACATACATACATACATACATACATACATAGAGACATTCATAACATAGATACATACATAGAGACATTCATAACATAGATACATACATAGATACATACATACATACATACATACATACATACATACATACATACATACATACATACATACATACATACACACACACACACACACATACATACACACACACACATACATACATACATACATACATACATACATACATACATACATACATACTACATACATACATACATACATACATACATACATACATACATACATACATACATACATACATACATACATACATACATACATACATACATACATACATACATGGAACTCGAAAACAACATATATCTCAAAAGTACAAATCCCGTGTATTCTTTAATATGTATCAAAAATATTCAGTTTGTATATAGATGACATTTGATCGCGATCAATGTGTCTATACACATTGAGGTCGTCCTTGATCATCCACTCGCATGATGTTCCCTGAATCGCTCATTTATGCTTGGGTGTCGAATAAACTGCTCAGATTTTCCAGATAGTAAAGCGAAATGGAATATGTGAAATAAAAAAAGTTATTCATGTATCGAAAAAGGAAAAACAATTACAAAGACATCATACCTGAAACATATTGTATTTAGTGAACTTGAACTTCCTGACACATCAGAAAGATGAAGGCCCCGGATGGGAATCGGAGAGATGACAATCGATGTGAGCTAGAAACCTGCCTCTGGCTCTTGGATCATTCGCTTACTTCCAAATGTCACACATGTTATTCGATCCCAATGTATCACTGATACTCAACCGATAGTTGATATCAAACATGATATGCTACACACCTTAAATCGCTCGACTATCACTACATGGATAGGAGAGGTGTACCCACACAACGAAGAACGATGTTTCAAAAGCGAGGCATAGTGTATTACCTATACGGGCATTTATGCCAGAGGGCAAACTAAAAGCTCGATCCTCGCTGTATAAAATCCAAGCCTTTCTACTGAAAAGAATAGTTGTATAGAAATCAGGGAAAACAATTTCCATAAAAATAGAGCATTAACAGGGATATCACGTTGTGTTTCTTCCGCCGCACATTTCTACCATAGAAATGTACCCGGATTCTCCACCGTGTCAAATATCATTACAAATAGGCATACACCTTCTAAAACATAATGTCATGTTGAAGAAGGTATGTTCTCATTCTTTATAACATTTGAAATCATGGAGAATTCTGGTACATACTTTCTAAAATATGACAATGCTGTGAGTGTTGGTCAACGACAAAATGCTCTGCGTCTGTGTTCAAGTCCGTAACGTTGAGACAGAACGTCTCTCGGTGGTTCCATAAAGCATAAATTAAGATATTCTTTTGTTCCCATCACTGTAATTAGTTCCGGTTTTGCCAAAACTATGTTTGGAAAGTGCTATGAATATTTATAACTCTGTGCGTACATGTATGCAATTCTAAAATATCGCATGTTATCTTTGCTGTAAAGTGTCTTGTTTTT
Source organism: Ptychodera flava (assembly GCF_041260155.1). Classification (NCBI taxonomy): domain Eukaryota; kingdom Metazoa; phylum Hemichordata; class Enteropneusta; family Ptychoderidae; genus Ptychodera; species Ptychodera flava. The sequence goes on along the minus strand of NC_091949.1, from coordinate 19,300,586 downwards.
TCCAAGCGAAAATAACATAAAAGCTGGCGGGTCTAGACAAGATGAACACCCTCCAGGATGAGAAACAAACAATTTGTTCTGACGTAAACGTAACACTCAGAGCAGCTGCGCCCAGAGTGAATTCATAACAATAGCGCCCTCTATCAAGATTCATAAAATACCAAGTCGAGAAAAGAGTTATCTAGACGTTTGTCGCAGTCACCCTACCCTATATCTGTATGTCACCTTCTCTGCATGGGTGTGCCTCTCCCCTTGTGTAAGTGAATGGGTAACATCGTCAGATCTACAATCGTAAACACCGCAGTACTGGAACATCACATCGATACGTTTCCTTTCAGGCCAATATTATAATAGTAACTGTAGGGAATGCGTGTCTGTTTAGTAATCCTGCAACCATTCCAGAATACCATTTTAATGATCAGTGGTGGCTAATTTTTTTTTTCGGTCAATCGAAATCGTCTCCTTCAGGACCTAGCAATCTTAACCCCGTGATTCGAACCGATGACTTGTTTATCCCTACACACGTCAGATTACCTTATCCATTGGAAGGACAGGATTCATAATTCATCGGACACGAAGGGTGAGAGATGAATTGTGCAATCGGAGGAAAGCGTTTCACAGATAATGACGCCATCTATACAGCTCCCATACTAACAGCAATTTTACTCAATCGAATAAACGTGACGTAAGGTGGGAGATAACCTTGTTCTATTTATCTTTCGCGGGTCAAGTATCTCAGGTGGTGATGAGTGCTTAATTTAGATTCTCTCGCGAGATCCAGTCCTCTTGTATACAGAGATTGCCTCTTCAGGCAGTGATAAGGGTCGGATATTCGGGAGCCATTCATGTAACACAGTTGACCCTATTAGAAATAAGTTGACACAGGCTGATTGACATGTTTGGGTCGGAGACCCGTCGTCGCTGCTGGAGAATCCCTCTTTCGATTTGGAAATGCACTGCACTGCAATACGCGATCCGAGTTATGCCGAACGCAGCCGAATCAACCTCAGTGATATCGTTATAAAAGACTGATATGTTACATCGGTGTATATATTTCTTGCACTTTTGATTTTGTCTGTTTGTCTCACGTAATGATGAGAGAATCGATGAGCAGGAATTTGATCGATTTATTATGAAAAAACGCCTCTTTCAACTGCAATTGTTTCAAACAGTGTTTAAACTAAATCATTTTATTTGCGAGTAAAAGTAAATGATGAAAGTCGTACAAAAGAACGTTACGGGAGCAAGAAAATTGCTTACAAAGAGGGTTTGTTTGTGTACGCTTTCCAAAATATCTAGAAAATTCGTGTACATCCGCCATAAAAAAGTTCACACACTTTGAGCGATATTGTTCTTGTTATATATCACCACCCTTACCAGACATCTTTCAACTGAAGTAGGAGCTTTCAAATCATTTTGATCAAGCATTTCACGACCTAGTCTAGCCACTGTCAAAACGCTAACGCGATTGTGTGTAGATATCTACAATTGAGAAACCTGACAAAACTATGTTAAGCGACTTTCTAGCGTACACAAAAGAGGGCGATATTCATTGAAGTAAAACAAAATATATAAGAATTCCTATGTATGTGTGTGCATGTATGTATGCATGTATGTATGTATGTATGTATGTATGTATGTATGTATGTATGTATGTATGTATGTATGTATGTATGTATGTATGTGTGTGTATGTATGTATGTATGTATGTATATGTATGTATGTATGTTTGTATGTATGTATGTATGTATGTGTGTATGTATGTATGTATGTATGTATGTATGTATGTATGTATGTATGTATGTATGTATGTATGTATGTATGTATGTATGTATTCTGTGTTTATGGGCACTCGCAGGTCTTTTGCAACTGATAAAGGATGTGTAATTTTAAAAGGACAAACTTTGACTCGGGCTTCTTCACCGAATGCGAATTCTTGTATAGCGCCATCTCTAGATGTATTTGAGGGTGTCGAGAAGGTGCGTGAGAGCGAACACATTTACTCTAACCATTGCGAATATGACTACTATCATTGAAAGCTTATCTGGAGAATTATCGCAAACGAGCAAACATAACTCCGGCTGTCATGTAGACAGGAGGTCCTCACTATTTGATGAGATGACAGATTTATAAGGAATAATCGCCAACGTTGGGATCCAAAACATTATTTCCACGTGCGATTGGCGTGTAATCGTTCTTCTTTTATCTGCAAGCCTACAGAGGTCATCGCGTGATTGAAATTCAGCCAGGGCAGCCAGCTAAAATTCGGCCAGAGTGACCTGCACCCTATCGGTTCGATACGACTTCCATTATCGTCCGGGTCGTTTTGGTCGACCCGGTACATATTGGCCAACTACGCCATCGGCACTCAAGCTAACATGCGAATGCTACATCACTGAGAACGAACAGAGTAGAACATGGGGTCCTACTTGCTGAACAGTTGAAAATGTCATCCCAAGAACCTCGTTTTGTCACTTTTATCGGTCGGTAAGCCAGCTGCCGTATAAGAGATATAAAAGTTGTTGGGCATGCCAGTCTTCCGGGACCTTTACGGCTTCTCAGCTGGCAAATTCAAGCGAGGACTTTCTTTGAGGGAATCACATCAAATCCAACCCAGCTTCACCGGCTTCAGTTCTCGAAATTAACCTCGGAGTAGCCGGCATGTCTTCTGTGTGCGTCAAAGCACGCTAAAACAAGACGTAATTTGATGCAAAGACACAATTGCAGGGCTAGGAGCTATGACTTTTGATGATTTTTTCACTGTTTAAAACTTTTCATTTTAAGCTCTTATTCTTCTCCACCCCAAGGCAAGTTGAAACACCGGCACTTCAGCTTGTCAACACAGCGTCTATACGCGTAAAATACACTGTGATATTATTGTTTATATTTGCATTCTAGCCCGGACCAGTATTGACTAGTCAACAATTACATCTAGATATGCTACGGCGATTAGAACAAACATTTAAAACAAAAAATTAGAAACATCACCGAAAATTACAGCTGCTGGGCCAGGAACTTCAAATATATTAACTGACATGAAACAAATGAATTATGGATCCGACGTAAAACACTGCTTGTTCTTAATTAAAAACCAACTTTGACGCACCATTTGTCGCTTTTTGGTCTTCACGACGCCCTCAATGTGTGATGGAAAACAATCCATACGCCCTGGTTCAACGTGTCTTTTTCCCTATGCATTCTAGCCCATATGTTTAACTAACGTATCGGTCTTTCAAATTACAGTAATTAAGGTAGTACACGCCTTGAAAGTAAAAGATTCAAAACTTTCGCAAAAGCTTTCCTTGGAGAGACTTAAAACCATACACTTTCAAATTGACAATAAAAACCAAGGGTCACTGTGTAAATTTCGGTCTAAGTTGAAGAACAAATTACCTTACATTTGCTGATATTAAAAAATCAACATGGCTGCCATCCCTGTGTCAAGTCTGCGGAAGAATAATCAAATGTTCGTTTTTTACAAAAAACAAGCCGATGAAGGGTTTATTATCCCACACAAGCGGTGGACCAGAAAAGCCCTGTGAAAATCTGAAAGTCCGAATAATATGTGTCCAAAGGGTACAATTTACATCAATCTTGAAATATCCCGCCATATGTATACTGAATTTTTGCATTGCATGGATGTTAAAAATTCAGTTTCGTTGAAAATGGACAGAACTTAATGATTGGGGATTTATCTGCGATGTTTAAGCTTCAAGTGTTGATTACTGTTTCCAGCCTGAACATTTTTCGAGATGAAAATGGCGATTTCACCAATAACAGAAACATTTCGATTCTACGACTGCACGCATGCATTCTGCGATGAAGATTGCATAGAACTACACATTCATGATCGCTTTGAAGTGAAATGTTTAATCAATATTTAAGTTCTTGAAAATAAAATTATCATGACTGACAACACCGAGGCGAGATGTGCAGCAAAACGCTAACTACTCTTTCGTAATTCACAATAGATTTTCTGGAGATTTTTTTAAATTTTAACGAGTCAAAACTTGTTTAGTAACATTAAAAGTGCCTACGTACAAATTTTGACTATCTAATCTTTCTCGGGGAGATGGGAGGATAAGTGTTTATCACTGAAGCAAACTGAACGATAAGAGTTTACTCAGCAAACTAGGTTATCACCGGATGTTTTATCGTCCTGTCACTTGCGTACCCCATCAGCTTTCCGAAGCACAGGTGCAGACGACGGGCATCTTTCGCACATTTCTGAAAATAGAACAATTAATTTAAAACTTTAGAATTTCGCAAATAATGATTCAGCGAAAACTTTAATACAGAATAATAAAGCTGATTCACGATGTTATCACAAGGCAGCCACAAAATTGTGAATTTACCACCCAATCGCCTCATCCAAAGGAGCATTATTTTCGTTATTCTATATTATATGAGAGAGAGAGAAAGACATACAGATATACAGACTGACAGACGGACGGAAAGAGAGACAGACAGAGAGACAGACAGACAGACAGACAGACAGGCGAGCGGAAAGACAGACGGAGACAGAGCAAGAAAGAGAAACAAAGGACAGAGACAGAAAGAGACAGAGGCAAAAAAGACAGACAATGAGAGACAGGAGAGACATACAGAGAGACAGAGGTACTCAGACAGACAGACAAAACAAACAAACAAACACACTGACAGGCAAACAGACAGACAGACAGACAGACAGACAGACAGACAGACAGACAGACAGACAGACAGTGAGATGGTGAGAGAGGCTGAAATAGTTCGTTGACAATTGCATTTAGTAGCGTAAATGTCCGAAACAGGACATTCAATAAGTATAAACTGAACAGTTTCAGTGATTTTTAATACTTCAATTTGCTCAGGATGCAGAAGTTCATATCCAAACTGCATACAGTTTTATCGCTGAACCACAATGTCAAAATGAATCGTCAGGCCTTGCGATACTGCCTTTTCTCTGGCTTCTGGCATGACTCCGTGTGACGAAAACATGTGATGATGTCATCAAATCATGTGTTCCTTACTCCAATAAGCTGACAGGTCGCAGAGTAGTACCTGTCCTTCCCTTGGTGTCGCACAATTCACCTCTAGTTAGCAAGCATGGGTTTTCAAACCCTTAAACCTCCATAAGTCAACATTGATTGTTGTTGTTAAAATCTGATGAAAACATCACCACAAAACGAGAACAATATGACGTATTTGCGTATTTACCGCCAAACTCTGAGTGGCTATTTTTTGACTGCTTTCAGAGAGGCAATACATAAGGTATTGTGATGGAAAATTGTCAGTATTCCATTTTTACGATTCGACAGACGTTGAGAAATCTCCATCCTTAAAGAAGTCAAAGCACTTCATTTTGTACTTGCAATCTTGATATTAGCCTTAAACGTTAAATGTCATCAAACAGTTCTCGTGTTCATTTTAATGCATATCTGCCGTCAGTCACTATTGAAATTTAGTTGATATCAATCTTAAAAGGACAAAGTCGCTCTTTTTGGAGCTTTATTTCCAGAATTTTGTTTGATATGGAAAGTAGGTTATGTTGTTTGAATTCATGAAACATGCTGAAATGCCACTGGTCAACTGTGCACAACCTAAACTCTGCTTGTAGCCAGACAAGATTAAACATTCAGTGAATCGTTTTGCGGTCTGTAAAAATATTAAGTTCGGTGTGATAACTCTCGCCGTGTATGGCTGAACATATATGTTAAATAAAGTCTGGGCGTTATGCAAGCTTTAGTAATGACATTGTAACTGGTGGTAACTTTCACATTGATTAGGATAGCGGCACTCCCTTACATTATGCTGATGTTTTTTGTCATAGGTCAGCTAGTCAGCAGGACTGAAATTCTATTTGTCTAGAGGTCACGAATAAAATCATTTGTTTGCAATCAGCAAATGAGGAATGTTTGACACTTTTGTAGTTATGTACCATAATCTTGTACGCAGAGTGACTTTATGCAAGTATTCCAAGTTTTCTTGATATCACAAAAAGTTCAAAAAAAGAACGACTTTGTCCATTCAGCTAAGCACGCTGGTATTGTAAGGTTAGGCATACTATCAAAATGTTAGACACATTTTAAAATTAAAGTATTCGATACACCTGCAACAGCTGTAATCGAGTGACATATAGTATTAGAAACCATGTACGCTAGGCAGTATCGCAATACTTGAATTTCACAATGCTTGATTTTGTTGTAATGTGCGTGTGATCAAGAGGGTCGAAACTGTAAAATTTGAGATCGTCAATTCCGTAAATCTAAGCCTTGGACAAAAACGCCAAAACTCCATTTTGGGCTCAACTTCGTGAGGAGGCGGGGGCAACAGAAGCACAGAATTTAAACAATCAAGGTCAATTGAGGAATTGAAGATCTCATTAAGTCTCTCGCTGTATGAGACCAAACAGGTGAAGATATGAAAAAACAGATACACTTTGATGCAAGAGTACCAAAGCTGTCGCACATTCATGCGCTCACTCACTCACTCACTCACAAACAAACAAACAAACAAACAAACAAACAAACAAACAAACAAACAAACATTAAATATGAACGCTTCGCCAATCACTAATCGAAAAGACATTTCAAATTTAAACTGTACACAAATATGACAAGGACATTGATCAAGAGATATCGTAATTTGATAATGGTTCATTGCCAACAAAACTTTTGAATTTTTATCACGTCTAAAATAATCAAGAAATGTTATATTTTACAAGCTCACATAAGTGGCAAGTAAGGAATGTTATATGGAATTTGTTCATAGGGCGTTTCGTCCATGCGTACCAGCTCCATTAGAATCTTAAACTTCTTCCCGAAAAGCATTTTTTTTGCGGATTGAGGGAAATAACAGTTCTGGGGTTTTTTTTCTGCAGAACATAGAAGTGATATCAATTGGTGTGATATCCGGTCGTTGATTAGAAAATATGGAAACAAATGGGCGTCTCGGATGCCGATGTTTGTCGACGGAAATGTGTTCTGAGATAAAGCGGCGTTGTGACACATGTTATCTGCACCGTAGGCAGTCTCTCGTGTTGCTTTTTTCTGAAATGTGAAGAAATATCGCGATAAACGTTGTTTCTTACGGAAATGCTTTCTGATAGTTTCACAAAAAGAACATGTAAAATTATCGGTAAAAATGACATATCGTTCTTTGAGAATTATTGGTGTTTAGTACGTGTAAAAACGAGAGCGACTATATCCAGGCATATAAAAGCATTTTGCAAACTGCAAGAGAAATGTTAGCGTGTCGATTTTTGTGTCCAGTGTGTTGTGTGTGATCATTCTATGTGGAAACCTAAAGGATATAATGCAAGAAATGAACCAACGGACAGAATACCATTTCATTGGAATTATGAGCTGCGATATCCGAACGTACCTATTCATCTAGTGAACAATGCCTTGATTTGGAAATTTTTGTAAAATCAGTGTGGATATTCACATATTCCAGTGTGCGCTTTAACGGAATCAGAATCTTGAGAGAGCGTTTGCCCGGTCGTTGCTTTCAGGTAAGTTTGAGACGAGTGGCGATGACACTCATTCTGAGCCAGACTTATCATAAGAATGAGATTTTATTGTGTTTATTGCTAGATCATGGTGATTTTTGAAACACTGAAGAGTTATGCACTCCGGCGGTCTGCGTAGAATTAAGCTGTTGTGAATACTAAGACTAATAAAATCTCATATTTACGGTGTAACAGGCAAATTTATGTCTCGATTTCTCACATGGTTCAAATTGTAGCGTTTGCAGGGGATCAAATGCTATTGTGTGAGCGTATTACCGTCTGTGCCTTGACTTTACCCCAGTTTGACTTTTTGGCAGTGACAGAAAGGTGAAGAAATATCTCGCAGACTTTTTAAGTTGTCATATACCTCGCTTTTACTTGACCATGGTACTTTATCGATCACCGTGTAGCTTGTTCGTCGTCAATGCATTTCATATACTAAGACAGTTGGATCCTAGTTTTGTCAAATGAAATTTGGCTATCCTAACACACAACCGCTATATAACCGCCTATACAACCATTATATGATAGCCTATACAACCGTTAGGGTAAGTGAAGAAATCGACTTACATCGAGTTTGTCACCATGTACGTATGACTATGATGTAGATTATGGCTTCAAGCCATAGTACCAAGTTAGTACTATTGTTCTGAATCACGCATACTTTGATTATAAACATCCGGGGCTTAGCATTCAGGCTAATAGATCGTTATCCCATGCTGAAGCACACAACAATCGATAAATTGGCGCACCTTTAAAACAGTCGTCCAAATCTTCAATGGTTAAATAAGTGGGTTTTCTTAGGGGGTCCTTTCAAGCTTTAAGAAGCAAATTGACCCCCTAGGATTATGTTTATTTCTAAGAATTATTCAGTTGGGTCCCACTATTCCTCAGTCTTGCCGATCGATCACGATCGAGGAGCAATGCAGCCGAGCAAAGCAACCGTAAGCAACCAATATTGGAAACGTTTTATGACGCGACAGTTAAACCATTTGTGCCAGGCTGTGGATGCTTGCTTATTGGACCAAATTTTATATGATGTGGTATACGATTAGCTTGTACAGAAATTGTCTATAGAAGCCTTTCCTCTTGAAATGAGCTCTGAGCGTAACGCGGTAAATCTTCGCAAAGAAACTGTATTTAATTATTCATTCTATTTTGATAATTCAATGTTATTTGCATATTGCCTTTGGCCGCTGTTGCCCATTGGCTAAGATAAGCAGATAAAAAATGTGTATCTAATTTATTCAAATGTTTATTCTGTCACGTTTTATCTGCAAAAATTGAAGCGCATTGAAATGCATTGACATATCAAATTTAATTTAAAACAAAAACGTCCCTGAATATGATGAACTTAAAGGAGCAAAAAGTTTTAAAGGCTACGACTAAAGCCTAGCAAACATTTTTCAACACAACGCAACACGGCTAGGCTGTAAAAGTCAACGTACTGAAATTTACAATCCCTAAAATTGCTAGTTTAAATTTAATTTAAAGCCGAAAATGAAATAAAAAGACAACATCAGATATACACAAAAAGAGACAGGGACAGGTAAATTACACCCTTCGTTACGGATCGATCAATGATCGGATTCCCAAAAAGACTAGGCGCATCATGATCTATAAGTGACGCCCGTCATCGAGAGAAAGTGTCCTCTCGTTGCAAGGAAAAATTCCAACGCTACACATAGTGAGAAATAATTCCTCGCTACTTTTGACTGTAGACACATTAATACATGTAAATATAGCCTCTTGTCTATATCTTCCACGTATTTAAACCTTTTTTTTGAAAACGGATTTACCTTTCCATCCTATTTTCCCGTGCTGAGTTCCAACCTAACCGTTTGCTACAATAGCACTGGGCTATACCGTGATGGTGAAATGGGTAAACCCTGTACAGCATAATGATCGGCAATTTCAAACTTGTACGACGTCACACAGATGCCGAGACGTTGCAGTCTACTGTACAGGGATGCCGCATGTAATAGTCTGCTGTTCGGTTACTCGTCAAGTGGTACGCTGCATAGTTCGTGTATCATGACAACTCTAATGTAATGTCACTTGAACAATCCAAATATCTAATTTACCGAAGCGTCACTTTGAGGAACTCTTCAAAACAGGCGCTACCTCTTCCGTATAGAAGCAAACGGGTGTCTGAAAAGTCTTTCAAAGTAGACAAGGTGCGAACTTCAATTAGACTAAAATTTTGTTTTCAGCAGATCAAAAACTACAACTCTGGCACTTTGTGTTTGAAACTGGAACAAAGAGACCTACAACACAAAGTGCGTTTTTGCAGGAAAAGCAAAATCTGCTTTTATCACCTACCTGGAAGTAAAATACAGCGTCTTTCATTGAATTTGTACGTCGTTTCTTTGATTTATTACATTCGTCGTAGTTTTTGTCGATAATGATGGTGATAACGATGGTGATGTTGATGGTGGTGATGATGATGATGAATATGATGATGATGATGTTGATGATGATGACAACGATGAAGGTGATGATGATCATGAGGATAATTATTGTTATGATGATGATGATGATGATGATGATGATGATGATGATGATGATGGTGATGATGATGAGGAGGAGGATGATAACGATGATGATGATGATGATGAAGATAATTATTGTGATGATGATGATGATGATATGATGACGATTGTTAGTGATGACGGTGGCGGTGGTGACGGTGACTACGGCGTTGACAAATGCGACGATGACTTGTTGTCAAGGTTATGGTCGACAATACGTAGAAATCGTGATACTTTCATAAATAGCACTTTACCTATTACGGTATGTTCACGGTGTTGCATGCTATACTATTGTAACATCTGTGAATGCTTGCCAATGAAAAATCGGGTTCTCTCTCGGTAGAGTAACACTTTGAACCTTGTACATAAGGTTAGGGCGAGCGTTATAAGCACACGAAATGCGCTAGACTCATTCAGACTGCATTTTATAAACGACATGTTTACATACGGTTTATTGTTGTCGACACCTTTGACTACAGACGCTGAGGCAACTGCATCGACACCACTGATACTACATGTATGACATGCCACGCTGTAAATTATGGTTCTGTCAAAACGGTTTTGTTCTACGGAGTCCCGCCCGATCAATGACAACAAATCTTGCTTTTTTGTCACTGCTACTGCTACTGCTGTTTGTGTATATGACACCAAAGCTTTCTATGACACAGAAAATCAAGGAATATATCGAATTCTATGGGGATTTTTAGCTGTAAACTCTTTTCCCTTTTCTGTTCATACTAAATTGAGCATGTAACCGTATAGTATTACACGTAAAGCTTTGCACTTTTTAATATCTTTCGTGGTAAGAAGATTGAAGGAAAACATGTGGAATGGGATGTTAAAATGGTCGGGCAATAATTGATTAGAATAAAGGGAGATACCTGAAGACAAGAAGCAAAAAAAGTGATTGTCAAGCTGTGAGCGACATTACCCGGACTCGTTAATGAATAAAAACAAAACAGTGTTGAGTGTTGAGAACATGCTGGTTCAAACAAACGCCACACAACCAAAAACAACCCGCGAAGCCCCAAATCAGGGTTTCAAGTAGTCCGCGCCGAATATGTAAAATGTCGTTACATTTATTAAATATTAATTTTATCTTCTCGGGACGAATAATATGATACGTCCCCGTGCGTAGACAAGCCGAGTTTGCAACAAACCAGATGCTGAAGGCTCCATATCAGATAAGATGGCAGAACAAACGAACATAGTCTTGCAACCTCGTGACGAAATCCTCGAGTCAAATCTTGGCAGATGTTTCCTATTATATTAACTGGAACGAAACGAACCGGAATTGGCGCTCGTTATTTAAGAGCAAAACTAGAACAATGCGGATTTATGACCCGACATGTATTAACTCCGTCGACGCACCTTGTTGAAAGCAGAAGACGACATACGTCCAATTTTGAGATGGGGCGAAGGTCAACATTAGTTGGTAGAAAATGTGTTTTGTATTTTTTCGTTATTTTGATCATTTTTATAGTCACATAATGCAGTGTGTAGCGTCCATATCCGTGACGTCACAGTTATACGACTCCGAGGTGTGTCAGTATATTGATGAGATGACAATAAAACAGATTCAACTGTCGCACTGATAGATTATATTCCTCTTATCTTTATTATTATTATGTTCTTCCTCAGCAAGACATATGATAACGCTAAATTGGCCCTAAATCTATAATCGCATCGGAAATTATAAAAAAAATAGTTTCAATGGCATCATGTAGAATGTCGGACATGTTTAAAGAGGAAAATGATATACAACGAACTCTCAATGTTTTCAAATTTAAAAAAAATGGTCGTTTACAGTGCTCGAAAATATATGCGTAGGTCACGCGTGCTGTACATTGTGTTCAGCGGCTACGAGATATGGGGTGAACTTTTCCATAAAGGTCGTCTCGTGTAGTCTCGCGATAAAGACATGCGTCAGGCGGATATGATAAATGGAATCACAAATGGGAATTTTTATGATTTCTCACACGCTTGTAAAGGTAGCGTATAAATTGGGCATATGTCACCGTTTCACCTCCATAGTTTGAGAAGACTGAGAGCGACCAACTGACAAAATATGATCCGGTACGCCATTTTTTTCGCGTTATTGGCCGTCACCTTCGGCCAGCAGAGAGGTATGTGTGCAACATCTTGTAATTTTTATGTATTTTTTGTTCCTCCAATTGCCAGTTATTTCAGAATTTTATTCCTCAGCCCGAAAATATGCTCTTGACAACAAAACACCTTCACCGTAGATTCTCGCACAATTTCTTGAATTTAAACACAAACTTACTTACCCAGGAAACACGCGTCCTCATATATGAGTAATGCAGATATGCAAAACAAAAACTCCCAAGCTCGGATTTTTCAACATTTTTGTTCGCCTTTAACTTCAATATGATACGTTCTTTTTTTATTTTTCATTGAAATTGTGCTTTACAGTCAACTTTGCTTGATGGTACAAAATTTAATGACGGAGAACTGACAGGGCCGATTTTGTGGACCTGAGTTACTGTTTCACTCTGTGTGAATTTGCAGAAATTTATCTATACAAAGTCTCAACTACTATGCAAACATCAATAGCCATCTAAAACAGGCTCATAATCGAAAAGTTTGAAATGAAAATTGAACTTCGAGAATACGTTAAAGCCAGTAGAACAAGGATTGTCACGGGCAACTTCACGATACGAAAGCCAAGATCGAGTTCTTAACCTCCGTTAAAAAATGCAACAATCATTTTAAAAACCAAATTGTACTTTTGACATTAATTTATCTTTACAGAAAGCCACCTATGGCTTACGTTAATTATTAAAATGAAATTGGACAATTACTTACCACAAAAAATGTCAGTAAATGGTTTTCCTGTCCGCAACAGGTAACCGAAAACTTTTTTTTTGTCTGACTCGCCTGTAGATTCTGGGTGTGGTACTAACCACTTTCAGATTGGTTTCCAAGGTGAATTCTTCTCCATGAACTATGACCCAGATCCAGCAAACAATGCCAGATACAGTCCAAACGCGTTCTGTGATTGGGTCTGCGAGACTTCTGCCGTGCAGCAACAGGTAAGAAATAGGCTCGTCCAAGGACCAACTTTTTTGAAATCTTAGGAATCTGGGCGATAACTTCGGATATGGCATTGTATTTGGTGATTTCTGTCTGCACATAATTGTTAGGTAATATTTTCGGTTCCACTGTAAAGTAATACATACTAGAATCTGAAGGAACAGAGTCATTCTCGAATGTTAAGATTTCAGTATATGAGGAAAAGAAACAAAACCTTTCTCCTTCGATATACTTCTTAAGTGAAATGTACCTATGTAACATATCAATAACAACAAAGCGTTACCAAAAAGTTGTCGTTTGACAGCGTATAGTTTTCCTTTAAAGCGCTTTCATATAACTGTCAGTCCGAGCTCACTATCATTTCGTCAAAAGCTTGGAAACAATGAAGTTTTATTAGGTCTCCAAATGTCTTCATTCTGTATTTATAGGAAAAGAATACATGTAAGATGTGTAGAATGTTGTGAATGATCTCTGATACGAGTCAGTCAACTTAAGTTGTGGTTTGCAATACTTGACAAAGCGTATAGGGAGCGTACGGTTCTTGTTGTTCCCTGGGTACTTGTTCAAGTCGGTTTACCTGGGCGTGAAACTGTTGCCAGTTAAAATGTACCACTTCTCACCATTCTTACAGGTCATCCAATTGACCTTTCTCGACTTCGCCGTCGAGGGTGCTGTTAACTGCGTATACGACAGCGTCACAGCTTACGACGGCACGGACGCAACCGCTCCCGTGTTGAGAAAGATGTGCGGTCACTCAATTCCAAACCCCACCATTGCGACAGATCGCTTCATGACCGTGCACTTTGAGACTGACGCCAGCGTCCAATATCGTGGATTCCATGCCGAGTGGAACACCCGTGACGAACCAAGTAGGCGTACTTTTATTCTGTTCTGGGATACGCTGTTAAAATCAACTTAACTCATTGCATAGTGTGCATCCATAAATTGTTATGCCAAAAGGCACATACCGGATTTTAATCGAGATATCATATTTTTCCTGAAAGAAACTAACAATGCATAGAAATATGTCATCATACAGGTATTCTTTGTTATGCCTGATTTAAATACCTTCAAACTTTAAAAAAAATGATCACTGGTAGCGAAGGGGTAATTGTGATGTCGTTCGCAAATGTTTGTTTAACCCTTTCACCACCATGGTTTGTCCCAAATCCATTGTTTTCTATGGTAAAGTTGGACCTGTACACAGGGAACTGGGGGTGAAAGGGTTAAATCACAGACATGGGAATTTTTCTTCTTGTCTCTGTTTAAATGAAGTTCACTACATGGGGCCAGATGATTTCTCACTTATAACTTAGGGAAAGTTTTGATGTCAAAAACAGGAATATTAACGCAGCGTGTCGTCTGAGAACGTATGTTACATGGTGAAGAAACTTTAGTTCTGCCACGCGCGGAATAATCATGGTAAAATGCCTCCCCTGGCTCATTGTTTCCCCCATTCCTTGCAGTCGAGTGTGGCACAGGTACTGAATTTCGCTGTGGTGATGACGTAAATGGCTTTTGTATTCCAATTGATCTGCGTTGTGATGGAACTGATGACTGCCCAACCGGGGAGGATGAGCTTAATTGTCCCGGTATGTATCAGTTTAGCCTTAAAATATCCGCGTAGTGATCCAGAACGACAACATACAGCTCCGGTAACGTACGAGCACACGCTTCCTAATAGTCCAAGGTTTCTTTTTTCGTCTACCGAAGTTTCTCAAATCGTAGGTTGACTGAGACGAGACATACAGCATTCAAAACAGATTATCGTTACTCTGCTTGTTCTGAAGAAACTTTACACTGCAGACAGATTCTTCCATAATCACTAGGCGATAGCACGGAAGCATAAACTTTTCCTGCCAGAAATTGTGAACGGCCCAATTCATGTCGTCTGTTACGACGCGAGAGGGAAACATTCCCTAGAGATCAACAGTCTGACATTTCAGCATTAACCGTGATAGCAGTCATATTTTATCACAGATCGTGTTATTCCACACTACATTTCCAGGAGGCTACAATAGAGTTAGCGATAAAAAATGGCGTAGTTTTACCTGCTGACTTGATCAACTGATGACCTCATTATGTATTGATTCACTCCGTCCACAAAACGTTTGACATTGTAAACACAAAAGCTAATATTAACAGTTTGAACTCTAAGTATTACGTCATAATTTTAGGGACAAAACACAAAACTGTATTTTACAGAACAAAAATTATGACAAGCATGTTAAAAGTTGGAGCTGATGTCTTCTGGATTCAGCGAAACCACCTCAAAACTAACATATCTTCATTCAAAGAGCACCTGATTAGCGTCTCTGTGAATTTCGTTGCCTTTCAGAAAACTCCTTATCTTGTGGAGAACCAACGTTTGCACCGAATCTCACAGCGCCATACCATGACGAGTTTTCAACTGATATCGTTGGTGGATGGCCAGCTGAGGCTGGTAGCTGGCCGTGGGTGGTAAGGCAGACATTTCCTTTCACTGTTTTATACGTGTAGAGGGCGTCTTCGGTCTTCACCAAGTTTCGAGTGTTGTCTGCACAGCAGGGGTAAAAACTGACTGTTGTAAAGAGGAGGGAAAGAACCCTCTTCCCGGGAACATATCCATAGGAACTCGGGAGACTTTGTGTAAAAAGAACCTGAAATGGTCTCATCCACTCATTCCTGTGTTAAATATGAGCAGCGATCACCATTTACAATTACATGTAAATAAACTCCCTCTAGTAGATACTAAAGATGTTTGGAAGTTTCTGACAGACAAGATGGACAGCATAACAATCTTTGACATTTTCTCGTTTAGATAGTTCCACTTGTAAATTAAATTCACCAGTATATCGTTCACAACAGGTTGCTCTTCAAAGAATGTTCAGCCATACCTGTGGTGGCACTATCATAAACAGTGGATGGGTAGTCACCGCCGCGCATTGTGTATACTTGTAAGTACATTTTAAATGCTATCATCAATTTTTTGAGTAGCGTACGCCCTTGGCACAGATTCATTTTACAGAAAAATGAAATATCACCGAGACTCACTCTACCATAATTCACTCTGCCATAATTCACTCTGCAAAGATGACAGACAGATGTTCCTATTCTTTTTCGTTATGTAGAGATCGGGTGAATCCCGCCGTTTATGATGTCATCACTGGAAAACACATATATCTGCAACCTGACCCATTCGAGGCGGTTCACGACATCGATGAAATATTCGTCCATCCAGATTTCAGCTTTTTCAAAGAGGATTACAACATTGCTTTGCTGAAGGTCAGAGGAGAAATGGATCTTAATAATGCTTACACTCATGATATCTGCCTGCCACCGTCTGGTATTACATTCGCAAACAACACCGAGGCATGGATTGCCGGTTGGGGAGACACTCTACCAAGTAAGAAGACGACCTGTTTTCCATTCTCACCCAATTCCATACCTCCCCCTAAGCGACTTTGGGTACTCGAGCGACCCCAAATCCCAAGTATTTTAGCTCACTGTCACCTGTTCCAATTTTGCCACAGTTACCATGGAAAGAGAAATTCTAACCAATCTCAGATTTTAAGCGGGTGGCCGCCTTTTAAAAACAGCGCCCTCACACGGGCATTTTGAATACAAGGAACGCCCCTTTGACCATATATGGGCATATTTAGATTACAGGTGACTGTATACCTTTAAATGTCAACGATCACCTGTGTTTAAAAGCTAATAATTTACTTACTCTTTACTGCCGTGCAACATGACATCACAACATGCCCAATAAACAGTATCATTCCAGGTCCATGCAAGAAACAATAAGAAATTGACAATAAGAATAGGGTCATCTTCAAGCACTCCTTAGTGATGATATTAAAGATGACTCAATAACACTTCTAATGTTCATTGAGATAACATAACCATATTGCATAAATGCAAATTTGCGGTCACCGGGTAGCCTCAAGGATCACCTGATACAAACAATGATACATCTCAAGTACTAATACCCGTCTCGGAATTAATATTGGATTGTTTTCACCGAAATTTTAAACTTTCTACTCAAATTATGGCGACAACATACTCTCTGTTAAAAATGCTATATGAATTGTGCAGTTTATCACGATTCATTTACTCTAGGGCTTGGTCTTTACCTGCTTTCATATTCAATAGTAACCCATGTGATTTCTTCTGCATATCTAATTGATACTCGAGAGATGGTTGTTTACCTGCGTGTGTGTTGTTGCAGGCACGGACGTGACTGGTATCCTCATGCAGGCTAATGTAAACATATACAGCAAAGAATATTGCAACAGTCCAGAACTGCACAATGGAGACATGTTTGAAACGACGATGTTCTGTGCAGGTGGAGATTCGCCAGCAGGCGATGTCGATGCCTGTAATGTAAGTAATAACGTATATAATCGCGATAATAGAGTAGATACATGAAGTCGTACGTATGTGCATACATAAATACAAACATACATACATACATTATCATACATACATACATACATACATACATACATACATACATACATACATACATACATTCAATCATACATACATACATACATACATACATACATTATCATACATACATACATACATACATACATACATACATACAAACAATCAAACAAACAAACATACAAACATACATACATACATTATCATACATACATACATACATACATACATACATACATACATACATACATACATACATACATACATACATACATACATACATACATACATACATACACACATACACACATACACACATACATACATACATACATACATACATACATACATACATACATACATACATACATACATACATACATACATACATACATACATACATACATAAATACAAACATACATACATACATAATCATACATACATACATACATACATACATACATACATACATACATACAAACAATCAAACAAACAAACATACATACATACATACATACATACATACATACATACATACATACACACATACACACATACACACATACACACATACACACATACATACATACTGTTATGTAGGTCATTTCCCCCACACTCATCATGACCTGAGTTCAATTAGTCTAGAACATTCTCAAGGTCACTGCCCTTGATGACCTCACAACCTTGAATTCAATTAGTCATGTTTGGAATGTTCTGGAAAGTTGATTAGTTGTGTAAGGGAGATAATTTTAGAACAGTAATTAGCATGTCAATAAAAGTTCTAGATTGTTCTTATATGCCTTTATAAAAGGGACGTGCACAGCTTCCAGTCAGACTTTTGGGATCGTGTCTCTTGTGTGTTACTAAACTCCAGCAGTAGTCATTCTCAAGACTTTTCAAGACCTTCACTGTCAACGCTGGATTTATACTGTGGTCTTTGTACAGCTTCAAGCCTGCAAGCCAAAGGACTGTTCATTCATCCGACTGACTGTTACAACTCTGAGACTGGAGCTTTGCCGTCCCAGCTGAGATAAGTAGTCTGTACACTTTTAAAGCTTGTACTCTGTCCCTAACTTAGCAATTAGTTTTGTTTTCATAATAAATTTTGTTTAAACGGAAACTGCTGAGTTCACCCTTTTGTTCGTTTTCTCTGCACGTAACAAATTGGGGGCTTGTCCGGGATACGAATATTTTGAGCCGTTTGACAACATTTTGACAGCCTTTTCAAAACTACTGTATACTGTGAACTCAGCGAAATTCAATCATGGCGGAATTCAAGCCAGACGAATTTATGGATGACCTTGATCGGACACATTTAATTCCCTCAGAAAAGACAACCTCATAGCACTGGCAAATTTCCTTAAAGTAGATGTCAAAAGATCTATGCGCAAGCGAGAAATACAGTTCAAGATTGCAAAACATTTAGTTAATTCTGGCCATTTGAGGAGTCTGCCTTAAAAGATTATGAGCCTGAGTCTTCCTCTGAACTCAGAAAATTAGAATTAGAATTGCGGACAAATTTGGAGATTAAGAAACTAGAATTACAAATGGAAGAAAGACAGAAAGAAAAGAATTACAAATGGAAAAAGAGAGACAGGCATTAGAAAAAGAAAAAATACGAATGCAGTTAGAAATGGAAGAAAGACAGAAAGAGAAAAAGAAAGGCAGGAAAGATTAGAAATGGAAGAAAGACAGAGAGAAAAAGAATTGCGATTAGAAGAACAGCGATTACAGGTAGAAATAAAACGTTTAGAGCTTGGACAGTCAGGAAAATTCTTCCCTTCAGACAAGTTTGACATCACTAAGCATTTCAGGTTAGTTCCCCCTTTCCAAGAAAAGGATGTTGATAAATATTTCCTTCATTTTGAGAAAATGCTCAGAGTCTGAACTGGCCTAAGGAGTCCTGGTCTATGCTTTTGCAGAGTGCTTTGGTGGGTAAAGCCAGAGAAATTTACATTCAGTTGTCAGTAGAGCAGGCTTCAAATTATGATTCTGTGAAGGAATTAATTCTCAAGGGCTATGAGTTGGTGCCTGAAGCTTACCGTCAGAAATTTAGGGATTGTGAGAAGGTGAAGGATCAAACTTATGTTGAATTTGCTCGAACAAAAGAACAACTGTTTGATCGTTGGTGTTCTTCTGAAAAGGTCAGTCAGAATTATGACAAATTACGACAACTTGTTTTGATTGAGGAATTTAAAAGGTGCATCCGGAGTGACATCAAGACGTTTATCAATGAACAAAAGGCAGATACATTGGAGGTTGCTGCACGTTGGCCGATGATTATTCATTGACCCACAATCTTCATTTCTCAGCAAACCATCCCAGTCCTTATCATACCAAAACAATGCAGACAAATTTAACTCTGCCTTTTTATCAAAGAATGTCTCATAGGAGAATGAAAATCAAATGACAACAGTCCACATAATTCAAGTAACACTACTACAGATCCAAGTTTTAATCCCCATCTAGCAAAATATTTGGTACTATTTCTTGTAACAAAGATGGCCATCTAATGTCAGATTGTTTTAAATTGAAAAGAAAACGTGAAGTTCAGTGTGGTCAAAGTGGATTTTAACCAACAGACTTTATTTCTTCATCATCTCAATTAGAGTATAATAATGTGTGCAATACATTTTCTGAGGTTAAACCCCTCTTATCTCCAATCAATGAGCTCATAGTTAATTCTTCTCAAGATAGCATTATGGGTATTTTCGAGCCATTTATTCATGATGGTTTTATATCACTTTCTAGTGATTTTTCTTCAGCTACCCTGTCAAAATTCTAAGAGATACCGGGGCTTCCCAGTCTCTTTTGTTGGCAGATACCCTGCCGTTTTCTGAAAAGTCATTTTCAGGTTCTAAAGTTCTTATTAAGGGGTAGATTGTAATGACTACATTCCTGTTCCTCTCCATAATGTCTATTTGTCTTCGGACTTGTTTCTGGACCTGTGGCTTTAGGTATTAGGCCTTTTTTGCCTTTTGAAGGGATTCACCTTCTTCTTGGAAACGACCTTGCTGGGGACAAGGTCATTACTAATCCACTTGTGACTGATAATCCTACTTTAGATCAGGATCCAGAGCCAATTGAACAGAGATACCCGATCTATTTCCTTCATGTGCCATTACTCGAGCCATGTCAAAGAAAACTTCCGAGAATCAAAATTCTCTCAAAAATAATGTCACAGATGTTGACTTAAATGACACCTTTCTCAGTCAGGTGTTTGACACGGATCATTCCGTTATCCCTCGTGGATTTGAAACTTCCAGTAAAACTTCTGCTGACCAAAGTCAGACATTTTCTAGATCAAATCTCATTGCAGAACAACACAAAGACCCAGATTTTGTCTTTGTTTGACAGGGTAGATGATGAAGGTAAAACTTCAGATAGCTCTGTTTCCTATTATACAAAATCTGGTATTCTCATGCGTAAATGGAGACCTCCAGATGTTTTTGTTGATGACGACTGGGCTATAAAACATCAAATTGTGGTTCCAAAGCCCTACCGTGCTGAAATATTGCGCCTGGCCCATGAAACGCCCTGGGCTGGTCATTTGGGAGTAAGGAAAACTTATCATAAAATTCTCAGTCACTTTTATTGGCCTAATCTCAGGCAGGATGTAGCACATTTCTGTAAAACTTGTCACACATGTCAAATGGTAGGAAAGCCAAATCAGACCATTCCAAAGGCCCTTTACAGCCAATTCCTGCATTTCAAGAACCATTTAGTAGGATTCTAATAGACTGTGTTGGGCCCCTACCAAAAACAAGATCAGGAAATGAGTACATGCTGACAATAATGTGTACATCAACTCGGTTCCCCGAAGCCATACCACTGAGAAATATAAAGACAAAGACTATAGTGAGAGCTTTAGTCAGATTTTTCACTTTATTTGGCCTCCCTAAATGTGTCCAGTCCGATCAAGGCTCCAACTTTATGTCTGGTATTTTTCAACAAGTAATGGATCAGCTAGGCATTAAACAGTATAGGTCCTCCGCCTATCATCCAGAAAGTCAGGGTGCTCTTGAGCGATTTCATCAAACTTTGAAAAACATGTTAGGACCTACTGTTTTGACACAGAGAAGCAGTGGGATGAAGGAATTCATTTTCTGCTCTTTGCTGTTAGAGAGTCAATTCAGGAGTCTCTTGGTTTTAGCCCATTTGAGCTTGTATTTGGACATACAGTCCGTGGCCCACTTAAGCTCGTTAAAGAGAAATTCCTATCAGACGATGATGATTGTCTGAATATTTTGCAATATGTGTCAGATTTTCGTACAAAACTCTCTAAAGCATGTGAATTAGCCAGAGAAAATCTTGAGTCATCTCAGCAGTCAATGAAAACCAAATATGATAAAAACACCTCAAAACGGAAGTTTGAACCAGGTCAAAAAGTTCTTGTTCTACTTCCAATTCCTGGCAAACCACTCCATGCTCGTTACTTTGGGCCATACCTAATTGATAAGAAATTGAGTGATTTAAATTACATCATAATAACACCTGACAGGCGAAAACAAAAACAGCTATGTCACATAAATATGCTTAAGCCATATTTGGATAGGGATAATCCTACTAAAACAAAGCCTGTCAGTACAGTCAGTTCTGGCCATTATGAAGATAGTGATACTGAAACTGACTTGAGTGAAAATACTCTAAACTCAAAGCTGGGCTCGGTCAAGCTTCAGAACTCAGAAATCCTGGAGAAGCTGGAGTCTACAAAGTTGGCACACCTCCAGCCAGAACAACAACAACAGGTGAAAGAACTGCTCCACGAATATAAACACCTGTTTCAAGATGTTCCAACGAGGACAAACGTCATCTATCACGACGTTGATGTTGGGGACAGTAAGCCTGTAAAACAACATCCATACAGACTGAATCCAACAAAAGCAAAATATCTCCAGGAAGAAGTCAAATACCTGCTGGACAATGACTTTATTGAACCCAGTAAAAGTAACTGGAGTTCGCCGTGTATACTTGTTCCCAAATCAGATCACAGTTATCGTATGTGCACGGACTTTAGGAAGGTCAACACTTTAACAAAGACAGACACTTTCCCAATCCCGAGGATTGATGACTGCATCGACCGAGTGGGAAAAGCCAAGTATGTGACGAAATTTGACCTACTGAAGGGATTTTGGCAAGTCCCTCTGACGGCTCGTGCTCGTGAAATATCCGCCTTTGTTACACCAGACGGATTGTTCCAGTACAAGGTGATGCCATTCGGAATGAAGAACTCTCCGGCAACGTTCCAACGGATGATCAACGACGTCATATCCGGGCTAGACGGGTGTGCAGCCTATGTTGACGACGTCGTCCTGTATAGTGACACCTGGGAGGAACACATCAAGCTCATGCGGAAGTTCTTTGAGAGACTGAGTAAAGCAATGTTGACTGTCAACCTTGCCAAATCTGAGTTTGGTTGGGCGAGGGTAACTTACCTCGGACATACTGTAGGACAGGGTGAGGTAAAACCTGTTGATGCAAAAATCAGTGCCATTTCAAGTTTTCCCATACCAAACTGCAAACGACAACTGATGCGCTTTCTCGGTATGGCTGGTTACTACAGAAAATTCTGTCCAAATTTCTCCACAATTACTGAGCCTTTGACTAACTTACTTAAAAAGAAAGTAAAGTTTGTTTGGTCAGAGCAATGCCAACAGGCATTTGATACACTTAAAGCCATACTTCAAAGTGCTCCAGTGTTGTCTGCACCAGATTTTACTTTGCCATTCAAATTAGCTGTAGATGCTAGTGATACGGCTGCTGGTGCTGTTTTATTGCAAGAGGATAGTCATGGTATAGATCATCCTGTTTGCTATTTTTCACGCAAATTTAACAAATCCCAGAGAAACTACTCTACAATTGAAAAAGAGTGTTTATCTTTGATATTAGCTTTACAGCATTTTGAAGTTTATGTTACTTCTTCAAATCAGCCAATAGTGGTTTATATTGATCACAACCCTCTTGTTTTTCTGCAGAAATTCAAAGGCAAAAATCAGAGATTGCTAAGATGGAGTTTAATGTTACAGGAGTTTAATCTTGACATTAGACATATCAAAGGCAGAGACAATTTAATTGCAGACTGTCTCTCTCGTATTTAGAACTTATTGTTGTTCACACTTTTAAGATTACATTTGTAAAAGAAAGATTTTTCATTGAAAAATTTTCTTTTTTGAAGAGGGGGTGTGTTATGTAGGTCATTTCCCCCACACTCATCATGACCTGAGTTCAATTAGTCTAGAACATTCTCAAGGTCACTGCCCTTGATGACCTCACAACCTTGAATTCAATTAGGCATGTTTGGAATGTTCTGGAAAGTTGATTAGTTGTGTAAGGGAGATAATTTTAGAACAGTAATTAGCATGTCAATAAAAGTTCTAGATTGTTCTTATATGCCTTTATAAAAGGGACGTGCTCAGCTTCCAGTCAGACTTTTGGGATCGTGTCTCTTGTGTGTTACTAAACTCCAGCAGTAGTCATTCTCAAGACTTTTCAAGACCTTCACTGTCAACGCTGGATTTATACTGTGGTCTTTGTGCAGCTTCAAGCCTGCAAGCCAAAGGACTGTTCATTCATCCGACTGACTGTTACAACTCTGAGACTGGAGCTTTGCCGTCCCAGCTGAGATAAGTAGTCTGTACACTTTAAAGCTTGTACTCTGTCCCTAACTTAGCAATTAGTTTGTTTTCATAATAAATTTTGTTTAAACGGAAACTGCTGAGTTCACCCTTTTGTTCGTTTTCTCTGCACGTAACAATACATACATACATACATACATACATACATACATACATACATACATACATACATACATACATACATACATACATACATACATACATACTGTTAAAATAATATTCAAAGGGACAGAAATGCTTTTATTGACCCTTCGTGATATTAAGAAAACAAGGGATATTTGCATAAAGTCAATACCGTGAAGTAATATTTGTTTGTCATAGGAAAGCAAGTCTAGAGGTCACTAACGAAATCATCTCCTTGCATTCCGCAAAGAGGTAATATTTTGGCACTTTTGCAATTATGTACGGTCGTTATTTTGTACTTACTAGAATATTCGATGTTTTCTTGATATCACAAAAAGGGTCAATAAAAGCATTTTTGTCCCTTTTAATATTATTAATATCTACTTGAAAGTTAGTGTAGGTCGGTAGGTAGGTTCGTAGGTAGGTAGGTAGGTAGATGGATAGACAGATAGATAGACAGATAGATAGATAGATAGATAGATAGATAGATAGATAGATAGATAGATAGATAGATAGATAGATAGATAGATAGATAGATAGATAGATAGACAGAAGGATGTATGGATAGATAGATAGATAGATAGATAGATAGATAGATAGATAGATAGATAGATAGATAGATAGATGTGTAGATATTCCGTACATTACACAATTACATGTGCATTAACATGTATACGTATACTTGATATACGCATGTTCATCATATTATCAATGTATATATCATCATTTATGTGTGTATGAATATGTCCATATATGTGCGAACGTATTTAGATAAGTAGATAGACAGAGAAATAGGTAGATAAATAGATAGACGGATCGATCGATAGATTGATTGATAGATTGATTAGTTGCGTTTCACCAGTTACTACATTTTAACGAAGTAACCCTTTCAGTATCAATGAAATCTTAAAAATTCACATAAGTATGCCAACTTTTAAAAAAAAATCCTACTTTTATATTGTTATTGCCTCAAGGGTGATGATGGAGGCCCATTGATGTGGTACCAAAGCAGCACCGCCAAATGGAACCTTGCCGGTATCGTCAGCCACCGTAGCGGTGATAAATGCGCTGAGCCAGGTCTACCCGGCCTCTACACCGATGCTTCAAGCGTGGTGAACTGGATCAGGGACATTTTGCTCCATAACTAGGAAATCGGACGTGGCTTTGTTTTACACCTTGCTGTGGTATTTCTGTCAAGTTGGTGGAAATAAACAACAATAACATGTAATTTGAGTGCTTTTTAGTCGTGTTTGCTATTTATTATCATGTGAGAGGTATATGTGATTAAAGACAGGCTGACTGTTGAGATATTGAATTTTGTTGTGCCTGGCGATTTTTTTTTGTGTGTGTGCATTGAATATGGACAAGACGATAACATTCTTCACTATGGATTATGCTCGAAGCAAACTTGTTTTTTTTTTTCATTGATAAAATGTAATAGAATGAAGGAGAGGCCGCCAAATTTACCCACAAAAGTTGCTTTGTTCTTATCTTCATCATAATCTGGGATCAGAAACACAAGATTTTAATCGTGGATAAGTTTGCAGATTTAATCTCCGGGTGTACGGATCAGTGCTTTCTGATGGGTTAGCAAAAGAACGTGCTGGGGAGTGGTTTACAATCGTCAGGTGCGCACGGCTTATATAGTCACCCTATAAACAGCCCTAATCATGGATCTAAAATAGGACTATTTTAGTTCCGTGTCCTAACCAACACTAAGAAGGGTCCCTGTCCGAGTAAACGCCCATGGCCAGCGAAGTTGGTGGTTTACATGTGGGTTTGCTAGATCCAATTGTTGCTATTGCGACCATGCGGATGTGTCATGGCAGAACAGTGCGACAGCAGCCACTATGGGCAACCACAGTGGCAACGGATATTGTTTACGGCGTGAAGCGGTTACGTAACCCATCCATGTTCGCCTCGCCTCAGGTTGCTCTCGCCTCTCTTTTCCGAAGAGTGCCGACCATGCATCCTTCGGTAATTTTCGGATTTTCGCCAATTGTTAAGCGAAAGTATGTTCGGCAAAGTTTGTGTTATTGTTGTCGTGTGGTGCTGAGCGGAATCGGCGTGCTGGCGAAAACGGGAGTGTTTTGAGCTTCAGGAAAGTGAGTTTTACCGTTTTAAAAATTCCTCTCATATTATTATGAATATATAATGAGTGTGTTTGAACCAAATTTGAAAGTCTTTTATCGATACTGTCTGGTTTTACTCAATGGTTTACGGTCAGTCATACCGTCTTTTATACGTGCGTCAAGGAAGGACATGTTTATGAAACTGCTGGCGTGTTATGTTTTGATTTGCGTGAAGCAGTGTTTCTGGCCTGAGAGCTCACAAAGTAACTATGGTTGCTACGCGACTGGCAGTACGATGCCATCTCGTCGTATTTTTCGCATAATCTCGTGTAATTATCAACCACAAACAAAGCCTCCAAAAAGTTTAACACCTTTGAAGCTCATTTTAATATGAAAAGCCAATAGTCTACCGAGACGACCATGGAACAAAAGGTATGCAAGCGTTGCCACTCTGTCCATGTTTCTCTGTGGGGCAACGTGACAAAGGACGGCAATGAGCAACAATGAAGAACGGACCAGTGATTACCCAGCTGTGTCAAACTTATTACACTCCCCCCTGCCAAACCAAGCTCTACCGCGTACCAAACACTGTGAGACAGCGAGAGAGAGTGAGAACGTGTAAGACTGATAGAGATAGTTCAGCTATCGATGTGACATGCACAAATTGAAACGGAAGTGTACATATGTATATAACAGACACACATGTCTGCAATAGACAGGGCCGAACGCAATGAATTGAAAACATACCTCCGTGTTTAATGAGTAAATGGCACCATTTGGTAATTTGCCATGCCAAATATGTTAATGCTACCTGCATAAATATGTTCTAAAAACTTCCCTCGTGAAATTTTGAAAGAAACTGTTAGTATCCGAACTATGACTTAAGAGTCGCAAAATGGATACCTACTACAGCTACATGCGATCATATCGCAAAACAAATTGACTTCAATATGTATATGTCATGGTAATGTTCCTGTACTAATTTTGAACGAAAGTATGCCCAGACGCCATTTAGCGATGTCCGCAAACTTAAAATAATATTAACTATGTGGCCTTAACATGGTGCATATGTACTTAATCATTTGTATACGCTATTATAATACACAATGCGCCTCTGGTACAGATATTTGGACTCTCAAACTTGTACAGTTCTTTTCTGATCTACCATTTGTGGGGGTTCACTTTAAAGCTCTTTGTGTAAGAAAACTTTTTATCATCTAAGTTTTTCAAAAACTAGTTTTTCAAAATTAGTTTTTCAAAAATCGAAAATTTTGTTTTCTCTCTATAGAGTTAAACACAGGGATGGCGGCCATTTTGGGTAATTTGTTTCTCTATCATCAAAATACGCACGAAGAACCCCTGATATTCTTCATTTGAAAGAAAAAGGGTGAAATATTCTTTGAGGAAAGTTTTTTGAGCAAAAGTTTAAATCTTTCGCTTCCTAGGCGCGTACTACCTTAAAGCAATTTTGTGTCTGCATTGTCAACAGGATTTGCGGGCTGATGCTATTTGATCACATGACATTTCGACAGATTCTGTTCCTAAATAAGTTTGAAAATTTGCGATGAAGATGATGTGCAACACTCCCAAGTAAGAAGTTCATATAATTATCGTAGAGCTGCAATATATACTTTGCTGTAATTTCCAGAATGTTTGTTTCTCACGCTACTCTAAAAAATCATTTTTATTTTTGCAAAAGCTCAGAAACACAGGTTTTAATCCAAAGGAAGTCAGATATGTGTACAATAATATAGTGAAACCTGCAAAACAAACTGCCAGCTTGATCATGGATGCAGATACCCCCGTCACGGTGGAGGACCATTTTGTCGTTGCGAGTACTTTGAACTGTTTTTCCCAATATTTTAAACACTTTAAAGGCTGACATGATATAACCTCGACTTCCCTTCATTAGGAGATAATTCCCTTGGAATACTTGAAGATGCCATATTTGACAACCCTAAACTGTCTTCAGCGCTTGTTAAAAAGGCACTACTACAGGCTCAGTCAACTGGCGTCGATGACGTCAAGGCAAAGTAATATAGAAATAACGGGCGACGCGCTGACCATTAACGTTTATTTATGGGCAAGGGCGAGAGAAAAGCCAAAAATTAATTAATTAATATTGGCTTTCCTCGATGGTCAGCGCGGGGTATGTTATTTCTATTATATTATATCAACGAACCCCCAAACCGTCAAAATTTACGAAAATTTCCTACGCGAACAACAACGGGGCCCCAGAACTAGTCAGTGAGTAGTGCGCGCCCTGTAAAAATTTTGCAAATCTGGAGATCTTTTCAAAAAAAGGTGTCTAAACTTGGCCCACAAGTGTTCCATTTTATTTTGTGATTTATTATGATCTGGGTACAAATTACAATTTACGTTTTAGCTGAAAAGTTACGATGTTTACGAAATTATTCATATTCAGGGGCACATAAACAAACTATTATTGCGTATTTTTGGTCGGTCACATGGTTCAGCTCGACTACTTAAAATGCGACGACTGGGCATGGTAATATAATACGTATTAGTACACCAGATTTTCCATCGTCTCTACACTGAAATGTTAAAGTGCAAGCATTGACCGTGCAACTTTCGTTTTCAGATGTGCCAGCTACGGCGCGCCAAATGTTTCAAAATATTTATCGTCATAGAGTAAAAATAAACTGTCAAATTTTCTTTCTAAAGACAAGTCTTAAACGTGTATGAATAATAAAGAAAAAAGTTCTTTCGTCCATATCATTGCATTTTATTAATGTACCTTTTCATAAAAATAGCATTCATTTGAAAATACGTGTCATTAAATATTTGAATGTGCCTGTACAGATAAAGATGACGTGCAACCGTCTTTCTTGATTGAAATAAAAATTCGATGGAATTACGGAAGAAAATAAACGAGAAAAGTATTATTGCAAAAAAGGGCAGAATGTTATGTAATGCTTAATTGTAAAATATTCTTTAAACCGTAATGAGAAGATAAACTTTTCAAAAATTTGGAAATACCACACTCCCATACTTATTGACGTACACATACACGTGTATTTGATATAAAGGTGCAATGAATGCTGATTATAAGGGAAAAAAGAAAAAAAAATCAAGCACACACAAAAAATATTGAAATGATTAAAAACAAACCAAAATAGTACTTGCACTACTACAATAAACAAAACGAACCACCATCAGGTCTGACTAAAAAAGAAAGAGAATCACAATTGAAAAGTCGACCGAGATCGCGCCGACGTTGAGGCTGTAAAGAAACCAAAACGAGGTCAGCTTGGAAAAAAAACCAAAGCGAGGTTACAAAAAAAAAAAAAAAAAAAAAAAAAAAAAAAAGAGGTTACCAAAAAAAAAAAAAAAAAAAAAAAAACTCAGTAGAAAAAAAAGAGGCCCGTTCGAGAAAAGAAAACAGAGTGGGACACCCCGCAGAAAAAGCCCAACATGAAAATTGAATAATTGTCAACGTCATGATTGTTACAGTTTAATGCCAGAGGGTTTGGGATCATCACACTCGGATGTTGGACATGATATTGGGGTATTTCAGCGATAACTCTCAGCTTCTAGTCTTCAATATCATCTCATGGACGTCCAAGTTACCGACACGTCCCATTCTATATTAAACAGTTACCAGTTTTGGTTAAAAGTGGACAAAACACTCGTGGTTCGTCGGCTGCCAGCGGTCCCCTCGCTCCAATGTACACTGGAGGTGGTAAGCCAGCGGCCGGCGGTCCCGTCGCTAGTACAGTAGGCCTACACGCCGGCAACCAGCGATCCCCTCGCTGTAAAGTGTAGGGCCGCCTCTCCCAAACCATAGACAGTCTGTGCCCAAACCCAACAAAACGATGGCTTGCCGCTAGCCCACGGTTACGTGTGGTTCGATACACAGCGGCCGCCGTGTGGGTATGCATAGTAAAATTGCATACCACGCAGCACGCTGCGGCCTAGTTCTGCATGGCAGGGCTGTGTGTTACCGGCGTGACACGGCCTCCCGTATAACGCCGGTAACACGTACACAGCCCTGCCATGCAAAGCTAGCAGCGGCCGCTATGTATCGAACCACACACGTATCCGTGGGTTTAGCCTCTAAACGGAGTGTGGCAAAGGCAAAAATACTCGGGCTGAAACACTCCGTTTAAATTCGAGGCAACGTTTTCACTAGTACCTGTAGAACGCGAACGCGCCCGACTTGACAAACACTGATCAAGCAGCCGCTATTTCTCTGTATACTGTAGCTCAACACAACCAGCAAAGGGAGTGGTAGGGCTACGGAACCGCAGCAAGGCCGGGCTGTGAGTTACCGGATATGGCCAGGCCGTATAATACCGGCGTTACACGGCCAGGCCGTATAACGCCGGTAACTCACAGCCCTGCCCTGCCACCAAGAGCTATGTATAGGCTACTGCACAAATATCGTATTTATTTATTTAGGGGTGGACATTGATATCCTGGGGGGGGGGGGGGCTTGGAAGATTGGTGGAGAGCCATTATTTTTTTCCCATGTGCTTCACCATGAATTATTTTTTTTCTACAGGGCATATGCTGGCAACTTTTTTTTCACTTTCCTTCTTCGAGATATATTTTTTTTTTACCAAATTTCG
The DNA here is from genome assembly GCF_041260155.1 of Ptychodera flava. Taxonomy (NCBI): domain Eukaryota; kingdom Metazoa; phylum Hemichordata; class Enteropneusta; family Ptychoderidae; genus Ptychodera; species Ptychodera flava. The sequence continues at coordinate 19,269,658 of NC_091949.1, read as the reverse complement.
GTGCAACGTTTGTTTGCTTGGTTTTTCACACCCAGTAACAAGTTGCTGTTCTATCGCACACAAACTATATTCAAGAAACTAAATGAAGTTATGTAAATACATGTACATTTTTGATTCACTTTACAAAAACATATTTGTAAAATCATGTACATTTATGGCATTTACTTGTTATTGTTGTCCTTACATTGAAAGTAGCCGGGTATTTAAGAAAGTAGACGGTTGGACTGCGAGGGAGCGAAGCGACTGAGTGGCGAGTGAGCGTAGCGAACGAGGGGGGGAGAGCGCGAGAGGGGGGTGTCCCCCCTCTCGCAAGGCGAAAATGAAATTTTGGAGTGGAAATGGTTTTCTCTGGTGGCATCTGAGTTAGTGACATTTACTGACTGAAACAGTACTTTTGTTGTGTGTCTTAGACGTGGCTCACATACAACAAAACAAACAAACATGATTTTGTTTTGTTTGTATTATTTATGACACACTTATGGTTTATTTGCAGTGAAGATGTAACATTTAATCTTAAATCACCTGCTGTCTGCTCATTCATTGCCCATTTCCATTCTTCATTACCACATAGTAGTTTCCCCAAAACCATCAAACTCATTCAATTCTAATCAAAACACATTCGCTTTTGTTAAGAAAAACATTGGTAAGATAATTCACTATAACAGTGTTCGCATTTACGAATAAAACATGCGTATATAGAAAACTCATAACAATGAAAAAATGTGTAGAGAGTCGATCCAATGCGTAGTAATATTACGCATTGGATTGAGTCTCTACGCATTTTTTCATTGTTATGAGTTTTCTATGCGCAAACGATAATAGTAAAATGTTTGCAGGCTGTCTCTCTTCTTGTGGTATTTTGACAAAATCCTTACATTCAGATTTACACATTTCTGGAAAACAATGGTGAGCAATTTCAATTTCAGCATACTTCCTCTAATCAGAAGGTCATGTATACTGTACAATTGTTCATATTCAGTTATTGTTCCTCAAGCTTGAAACGGTTTATGCTTTATAAAACTCTAGAGCTACTGCTTGATTTTATTGATGCTGCAGTGTGCATCGAACAATTGCCAAGATTTTTTTTTCCGAGTCGCAATGGTCCATAATTTTTTTTTCATCAGCCACCTAAAGCCAGATTTTTTTTTTCGAGCAACTCCACCTGGCATCTTTTTTTCCCCAAATCTTCCAAGCCCCTCCCAGGATATCAAATGGTCCACCCCTTATTTATTTATTTACACTTTTACTGAGCGGCCGAGTTACTGAAATAGTAATTTTCATCGGGGTCATACCATTTTCGAAAAAAGGAAAAAAAACTACATGTGCAATACGTACGTCAATGTCGTAGCTCCATATATTGGACTGTGTGGATATAAAGATTTCTGCAATGGGGATCGACATGTCGTGTATGTGCCTGTCTAGCCCTGCGAGTATAGTGAGAGTGTCTGGCGTTGCGAAGGCCGGACACTCTCGCCATACTCGTAGTCGTAAGATAAGGCTTGTACAGATGCGTCGCTTGTCTTGTCGAACACGGAAAGCGATGGACGTTCTCTCAACACGCGGCAGATTTCTTCAAAACTATTCATTTTATCATGATTTGGGTGATCTTTGAGGATAGACGAGGAATTAGTAAACAACGAGGTGGTTATTATCATGGTATTTGAACCCGATGTATCGAACCATACGTATAAAACTATGTAGAAATCATGTAGGCCAAACGGCGATGACAGTGCGGCTCGGTGGAAGGCCTGCAGTGGGCTCCCTGCCATACCGCGCCTAAGGCATCGATATGTTCGCAGTGTTGCTATGAAGGGTCATGGGTTGTACGTCTCGCTCGTGATCTGACCTGTGGACTGCCTGAAATTGGCTCAGTTAACTTGACTCTCTGGAACTATTCACTGTTAACTTGGACGTTCTTTAGGTGATATTGCCCACTTCATTTCATCAAGTATGGTTTCAAGTAGAGCAGGGCCCAGCCAAACAGAGCTAGGTTTCAAGATGTCACGTTATCACTGAAATGCTCGATTAATATTTCGTAAAACATTGGAGTATGTGGTGATCGGATTCCCCGCTGTTGGGATTCATCGATCGAAGGAAACGTGAACCATGAGTTTTTTGAATAAAATAATTGTAATTTCGGGCTTGTTTTTTTTTCTGTGGCAAGTGCTTGTTTTTTCTTGTTTTTTCTTTTCTTTCTTTTTTTTTTTTTTTGCTGTGGCGAGTCCTCATTTATTTTTTCTTTCCACAGGCCTACGCGGTTTTTTTTTGTATCTCTGTTCATGGCATTTTTTTATTTTTTTCGTTTTTATTTTATTTTATTTTATTTTTTGGTAGATGAGATTCACTTTTGTCTAGAGCCATCACTGCCGAATTTTTTCTCTGATTTTCTCTCTTTACTGTCAAAGCGGCTGGTGATTCATATTATATTTTTGATTATCTATAATACGTTTATTATGAGACGTAGTGCTTTTTAATTTTCTGAAGTACATAAATAATTTTATGTGTGCATGGCTTTTTTTGTCTGATTCTTTTACAATTATTTTCTGTATGTGGTTCACGTTTTTATTTTTGCACTATTTTTTCCGAGTGGTAGTAGTGATTTTTAGTGATTTTCTTGTGACTTTTTTGGACGTATCACTGTATAACATATTTTTCTTTTTTCTTTTTGTAAAATCAGCACTCATTGCACCTTTTTCGCGAACTATTATACGTGTATGTATGTCGATAAGTATGGATGTATGACTTTTTCAAATCGTTGAAAATTGTTTATTTCCTAATTACGCTTAAAAGATTTTTTCTCAAGTTAAAATGAAGTATTAAATGACATTTCTGTCTTTTGTTTTTTAATTATACTTTTCTTACTTATTTCCTTCCTAATGAGACCGAATTTTTATTTCAATTGAGAAAGACAGTTTATTTTTGCACTGAATCGATAAATATTTTTGAAACATTTGGCGCGCCGTAGTACGGCGCGCCAAATGTTTCAAAAATATTTATCGATTCAGTGCAAAAATAAACTGTTTTTCTCAATTGAAATAAAAATTCGGTCTCATTAGGAAGGAAATAAGTAAGAAAAGTATAATTAAAAAATAAAAGACAGAAATGCCATTTAATACTTCATTTTAACTTGAGAAAAAATCTTTTAAGCGTAATTAGGAAATAAACAATTTTCAACGATTTGAAAAAGTCATACATCCATACTTATCGACATACATACACGTATAATAGTTCGCGAAAAAGGTGCAATGAGTGCTGATTTTACAAAAAGAAAAAAGAAAAATATGTTATACAGTGATACGTCCAAAAAATTCACAAGAAAATCACTAAAAATCACTACTACACTCGGAAAAAATAGTACAAAAATAAAAACGTGAACCACATACAGAAAATAATTGTAAAAGAATCAGACAAAAAAAGCCATGCACACATAAAATTTTTATGTACTTCAGAAAATTAAAAAGCACTACGTCTCATAATAAACGTATTATAGATAATCAAAAATATAATATGAATCACCAGCCGCTTTGACAGTAAAGAGAGAAAATCAGAGAAAAAATTCGGCAGTGATGGCTCTAGACAAAAGTGGATCTCATCTACAAAAAAATAAAATAAAATAAAATAAAAACGAAAAAAATAAAAAAATGCCATGAACAGAGATACAAAAAAAAACCGCGTAGGCCTGTGGAAAGAAAAAAATAAATGAGGACTCGCCACAGCAAAAAAAAAAAAAAAAAAAAAAAAAAAAAAAAAAAAACAAGAAAAAAACAAGCACTCGCCACAGAAAAAAAACAAGCCCGAAATTACAATTATTTTATTCAAAAAACTCATGGTTCACGTTTCCTTCGATCGATGAATCCTCAACAGCGGGGAATCCGATCACCACATACTCCAATGTTTGACGAAATATTAATCGAGCATTTCAGTGATAACGTGACATCTTGAAACCTAGCTCTGTTTGGCTGGGCCCTGCTCTACTTGAAACCATACTTGATGAAATGAAGTGGGCAATATCACCTAAAGAACGTCCAAGTTAACAGTGAAATAGTTCCAGAGAGTCAAGTTAACTGAGCCAATTTCAGGCAGTCCACAGGTCAGATCACGAGCGAGACGTGCAACCCATGACCCTTGATAGCAACACTGCGAACATATCGATGCCTTAGGCGCGGTAGCAGGGAGCCCACTGCAGGCCTTCCACCGAGCCGCACTGTCATCGCCGTTTGGCCTACATGATTTCTACATAGTTTTATACGTATGGTTCGATACATCGGGTTCAAATACCATGATAATAAACCACCTCGTTGTTTGCTAATTCCTCGTCTATCCTCAAAGATCACCCAAATCATGATAAAATGAATAGTTTTGAAGAAATCTGCCGCGTGTTGAGAGAACGTCCATCGCTTTCCGTGTTCGACAAGACAAGCGACGCAACTGTACAAGCCTTACCTTACGACTACGAGTATGGCGAGAGTGTCCGGCCTTCGCAACGCCAGACACTCTCACTATACTCGCAGGGCTAGACAGGCACATACACGACATGTCGATTCCCATTGCAGAAATCTTTATATCCACACAGTCCAATATATGGAGCTACGATATTTGTGCAGTAGCCTATACATAGCTCTTGCGGCAGGGCAGGGCTGTGAGTTACCGGCGTTATACGGCCTGGCCGTATAACGCCGGTGTTATACGGCCTGGCCGTATCCGGTAACTCACAGCCCGGCCTTGCTGCGGTTCCGTAGCCCTACCACTCCCTTTGCTGGTTGTGTTGAGCTACAGTATACAGAGAAATAGCGGCTGCTTGATCAGTGTTTGTCAAGTCGGGCGCGTTCGCGTTCTACAGGTACTAGTGAAAACGTTGCCTCGAATTTAAACGGAGTGTTTTAGCCCGAGTATTTTTGCCTTTGCCACACTCCGTTTAGAGGCTAAACCCACGGGATACGTGTGTGGTTCGATACATAGCGGCCGCTGCTAGCTTTGCATGGCAGGGCTGTGTACGTGTTACCGGCGTTATACGGGAGGCCGTGTCACGCCGGTAACACAACAGCCCTGCCATGCAGAACTAGGCCGCAGCACGCTGCGTGGTATGCAATTTTACTATGCATACCCACACGGCGGCCGCTGTGTATCGAACCACACGTAACCGTGGGCTAGCGGCAAGCCATCGTTTTGTTGGGTTTGGGCACAGACTGTCTATGGTTTGGGAGAGGCGGCCCTACACTTTACAGCGAGGGGATCGCTGGTTGCCGGCGTGTAGGCCTACTGTACTAGCGACGCGGCCGCTGGCTTACCACCTCGAGTGTACATTGGAGCGAGGGGACCGCTGGCAGCCGACGAACCACCACGAGTGTTTTGTCCACTTTTAACCAAAACTGGTAACTGTTTAATATAGAATGGCACGTGTCGGTAACTTGGACGTCCATGAGATGATATTGAAGACTAGAAGCTGAGAGTTATCGCTGAAATACCCCAAATATCATGTCAACATCCGAGTGTGATGATCCCAAACCCTCTGCATTAAACTGTAACAATCATGACGTTGACAATTATTCAATTTTCATGTTGGGCTTTTCTGCGGGGTGTCCCACTCTGTTTTCTTTTCTCGAACGGGCCTCTTTTTTTCTACTGAGTTTTTTTTTTTTTTTTTTTTGGTAACCTCTTTTTTTTTTTTTTGGTAACCTCGCTTTGGTTTTTTTTCCAAGCTGACCTCGTTTTGGTTTCTTTACAGCCTCAACGCCGGCGCGATCTCGGTCGACTTTTCAATTGTGATTCTCTTTCTTTTTTTAGTCAGACCTGATGGTGGTTCGTTTTGTTTATTGTAGTAGTGCAAGTACTATTTTTGGTTTTGTTTTTAATCATTTCAATATTTTTTGTGTGTGCTTGATTTTTTTTCTTTTTTCCCTTATAATCAGCATTCATTGCACCTTTATATCAAATACACGTGTATGTGTACGGGAGTATGGGAGTGTGGTATTTCGAAATTTTTGAAAAGTTTATCTTCTCATTACGCTTAAAGAATATTTTACAATTCAGCATTACAAAACATTCTGCCCTTTTTTTGCAATAATACTTTTCTCGTTTATTTTCTTCCGTAATTCCATCGAATTTTTATTTCAATCAAGAAAGACGGTTGCACGTCATCTTTATCTGTACAGGCACATTCAAATATTTAATGACACGTATTTTCAAATGAATGCTATTTTTATGAAAAGGTACATTAATAAAATGCAATGATATGGACGAAAGAACTTTTTTCTTTATTATTCATACACGTTTAAGACTTGTTTTTAGAAAGAAAATTTGACAGTTTATTTTTACTCTATGACGATAAATATTTTTGAAACATTTGGCGCGCCGTATTTATCATTGGTCACACCATCGTTCTCAATCGTCACTTTAAAATATAATTTGATTACGATGTAGGAAATATATGTCGATGACTTATGTTATCAACAAGATTCAATTTATCTTCTAAGTGATGACGTCATTGCGATAAAATACGATTGAACGAGCTGGTTTTGACCTCGGCAAGGACAGTATGACCTTTGCTTGCAATTTGACCGGTGCTGTTTGAAAGACCGGCCATAACTGATCAAGTAATTATTATTCGTATTTCGCATGACTTTGAGAGGGGAAATTCGTTGTCAGTGTATAGTAAGGAAGAGAACTTGATGAAGAGAATAACAATTTGAACGAGTTTTGCTAGGAAAAACATAATACTGCACAAAAAAACGCATCGTTTTCACATCATTTTTGACAGAGGTCAAAGATAATAGACAACCATGTCATGTTTTGGCCATTTTTTTTTATCCCCAGGCCCTTACAAAATGTTTTTGGTGATGGGGTTTTTCTGGTTTGATTTTGGTTTCAGGTTTTTTCCCCAAAGATCTAACTACCGACACGAAAATAACTAAAAAGAATGTTTACAAGAAACGGTACTTCTGAAAAACAGCTCGATGACGACGATACTTTGTGCACATGTGATTCTACTCATATCATTAAGGTAGAATGTGATTCTACTCATATCATTAAGGTAGAATACGCCTCGGAGACAGAAATGCGGACACTCAATTTTTTACAATAAATTGTTGATCTACCATTTGTAGGGGCTCATTTTAAAGCTCTTAGAATAAGAAAAATTTTCACCGGCTTAGTTTTTCAAAAATCGATAATATGATTTTGCCCCATGGAGATAACACAATTATGGCGGCCGTTTTGAACTCAAAATATCGGTAAATATTGGGTATTTTATTTCGTTGGTACCAAATTTTTTTGTGTGTGAGCCCTGATTTTTATTTTTGATTTGGAAAGAGAATGATTGAAAGTTTGATTGAGGGAAATTTGAGCTGAAGTTTAAGTTTTCGCTTTCGAGGCGCGTACTGCATTAAAGTTTATCTCCTTGCTTAGCGTTATATCATTGTTTTACATGCAATGAGAAAAAAATGCTGACGCGGCAAGTATAAAATCGACACGCGCAAGGCCTGAAAGAAAAACAGAAACTGTAAGGCATCCTACACCACGTTTCGTCGTTTGCATTTTATGTGTTTATATTTACACACCAACAACAGTGTAGAAATACCTTCATCCGATGGCTGTGTAGGGTTGGTTAAACTGCTCGTATGACAAAAAGTTCTCAAGCGATTCAAGGGCGATTGAAATTTTTACAGGCTTAATACGCCGATACAACGGCTATCCTTGTGGTTACGTGATACTGTACATAAACTTCCATTCTTTTCTTCCGAATCATACCAATTATAAATATCGTTCCGTCACCGTCGTTCCAGAACAAGAAAAAAAAGGTTTGACATATGAGGTCATGCCCGACACGACTGACAAAGGAATTTTGCAAGCCACATAATTCAAACTTTGAAATGCTTGCGGATTTGATGGATGTGAGCAACACAGATAGAATCGATACAATTTACGTCGCGTCGAACTTAACTCTCTCATCGCTGTCATCGTATATATAGCCTGTGGAACTGTTTAAGCGGTCTATTTTCCCAATATTGTTGACAAGATTCTACACTGTCATTATGATAATAATGACGGTCTAATAATATCATCATCATGTCAGTCACTCAAAAAAATTTTATTGCAGTAACAGGTGGCGGAAAGAGGTCATATAAAACAGTACACGATGCTTTGCCTGCTTATTCAATATATCATTTTCGCAGTATCTAAATGACGGTATCCGTCAGTGCTGCACGCGATACTTAGATTATCTCACATGGGTAGAATTCGATCCAAAATAAGACGGCAAAATTAGGGATTACAAGATGACCTAAATTGTACTATCTCAAATTTTCAACCGATGATGAAGATATGATACGGCGGCAGGCTGCCGATGTACATATTTTGAGATACACACTTCTGCACCTGTAGGAATTCTCATATCATATGGTCACGCGAAGTCATTTTTTTTCTAAAGATTAGAAAGAATATTTGACGATTCTGTGTCAACACTATTTGACACCACGATATTTGTTTTACATATTGTTCAGTTTCGACAAACAGACAATTTCATCAAAACAGACGCCTTCAGTGCTGTCTGTAGTGGTCTTATACTATAAAAATGGATTAGCTTTAACCATATAGACCTTCGTGAAAAATTTTCTCGAGGGTCTATGCCTTAACTATCTGAGCTCTTCGATTCTGCCCTTTCATTTCCAATGCCTATCTGTAAGTTTGCTTTACACAAATTTAAACCAGCCTAATAGCTTTTTTATCGCCTTTTCTGAAACACAGAACAATTGTGGAGGAACTGCCTGCAAAAACCTATCGCTTTCTCATGAAGGAGTGACATCTGCAGACAATGCTTGAACGGAAATGGTTCTACTATGACATTGAAATAACCTCACGGCAGGATACTGCCGGCAATTAAGCAATTAACCCCACCTTACTGGTGGAATCTTCCGGCCATCGATAACAGATATTCAGTTATTCAGCTTGTGAGCAAAAACATCGAAAACTTTAACATACTTGTAAATCATCTTATAATCACACTGTAAGAATCTAGTCTTGGTTGTTCGAAAAATACAGTTAAAAAACGAAATTATCAATTTACCGACGACAGAATAATTGTTGGACTGAAATATTTCTGTGTCACGTTGATGGAACAACTTGCTACAGCCGATCTTGTTTATAGAGGGATAGTAATGGCGGGTTTTTTATCTTTGCGACCTGTCTCACTGTGACGAATCAAATTATTAATCAAAAACCAGATGACGACAAACGCCGATTTCACATGCCCCTTATAAACCATATATATCAAACTTTACTCCTGCTCTGCTCTCATATCGAATCGACGCTCCAACAACGACAACAATGCGTATTTTAATTATCCTATCACTTGTTGCAGTCGCCTTTGGGCAAGGTAAGGGTATTCGCTTTTTTTTCTAAACGCGGTATCTGGTATAGAGTGCATTCCGCACAAACTGTACATGTGTGTGCTGCACACACAGCTGCCATTTTGAAATTAACTCAGTGTTGCATAGATAACGCTTCCATCGCGTTTATCTTCTTCGCTAACACATTTCAAACTTTGAAACTCTTCTAGTCCTCCCATCTCCCGATTACGATGATCTCAGAGTCTTTTTTGGCCACGGGTCTATCCCATAATAGGGTAAACACTTTGCGATTTGTCGTTTGCCGATCAGAAAATTTGTACTTCAACTTACACGTGAACATTGGCACGATCTGTACTCGGTAGGAAGTGTGTATTATTTCGTTGACAGGGACATGTACAATTAGTAGCAGGCTTACAGACTTGTAGCTTAGACAGAAATCAGTGTCGAACCATTGAAAAGCTGAAATACTCGAAAGATTGCAGGGGTTACGTGGAATGACAGAATGGTGTGTAGGCTGAATTTGGAAGAAACAGGCTACGACTATGAACAGACACACAGTGACCATCTATTGAAACTCTGTGATAGTTATTAATAATTTGCATCAGGGAGACTCAATGATAAAATGACATTTTTGTAACACATTAATATCACTTGAATTTCAAGACAGGCTTGCTTGCCTTTATGTGAATTTAAAAGATATTGTCGATCGTAAACTGTACCAAGCAAACACAAAATACACACCGGATCTTTCTTGTTACTATGACGATAGAAAACGTGAAACGTGGATATTCATCTAGTGTTTCAGTCCCTGCGTTTACATTAAGTTTTAAAATACTCTTTAAATCAAGGAATTGATTAAATATCCGAGGACACATTACGTCAATAACTATACTTTTACTTGACCATGTTTGTGATGAATTTTACGATTGTCTACCTGTTATTACTACTGTAGCTATAATTTCTTACAATATTTTTTAGCGTTTTTGTTCCTTGTATCAACTACAGTTTCTTGGTCGTCTACGGCATTTTTAAGGTAATATGCACCTCGAAAGTGAAAGACTTAAACTTTTGCTCAAACTTTCCTCAATGAAACTTTCAACCATTCTCTTACCAAAGCAAGAATAAAAATCAGGGGTCACCGTGCAAACTTTGGTACTAGAGAGACAAATAACTTGTGATTTCTCGATATTTGAAATCCAAAATGGCCGCCATCCCTGTGTTAACTATATGAGAAAAAATAAAATTTTTGATTTTCGAAAAACTAAGACGGTGAAAACTTTTCTATCGCCAAGAGCTTCAAAATGAGCCCCCACAAGTGGTAGGTCAGAAGAAAAGTGATAAAATTTGAAGGCCTGAATTTCTGTCCCCGAGTTGCGTTCAACGTTAAAGAGGCACTCCCACTTGGTAACATTTTTAAAACACATTTTTGTAATGCCAACGGTCGATATTTGACGTGGCGACTCCGCGCAGATCGCGAGATATCGATAAAAACATGTCATTTCCCGAGCGTATTTTTCACATCCCGAAGTTTTACGATCGTTTCTGGTTATGACCCGAAATCGCCCGAAAGTGTGTTGTCGTGCTGATTGACGATATTCTAAGGAGTCCAAAAACGTTCGAATGACGCAATAAGCCTAATTTACCTCCTACTGCGATGGCTTTATATACATCATTATCAATGCCTTTACCTCTGGTAATTCTTTTTTAAAACTTCTCCTTAGTTTTTGTCGTTTTCATTATTCTCAATCAGTTGTATTAAATTTTTAAACGATACCACATAGATATCAGTTTTTATGTGTAAAATATTAGTTGCCTCTGATGACTACATTTTGTCGTCTGCCACACAGTTACGCGTGGTTCGATACATAGCGGCCGCCGCGTGTGGTATGCGCGCATACCACGCGGCGGCCACTATGCATACTATGTATCAACCGCACCTATCTGTGCTAGTCACCTATGCGAATTCTGGTGGAATCAGCAAACTTTGTTTTTCGTTTTTTTGCCGAGTCAGTAAGACTCGGCTTTCTCCCATGGGACATGACCGCTCACCGACGCGAGTGGTACTGCTGTGGCGTACAGCAGCGTCAGCGTAGACTCGTACTCCATAGCTTAGTTGACAATGGCCCCAGTGCCGAACGTTCTATGTTTGGAAGCTGAATTCAGGTGGGCCACCGGAATTCAAACTTTAACTTTTTTGAGGACATGTTTTTATCGATATCTCGCGATCCGCGCGCAGTCGCCATGTCAAATATTGACCGTTGGCATTAAAAAAATGTGTTTTAAAAATGTTACCAAATGGGAGTGCCTCTTTAAGTACTCAGTATATAGTTTGTAAATGCGGTGTGCATGTGTGTGGACGTGCACTGTTATTGTTAAAAACTGAATTCAAGTCCGGACCTGAAGGGGTGTACACGAACGTTGTTTGCACTGCTATAACATGATCTGTCGGGCATCCTGAGTCTGTAGAACAACATGCGTCCTTTTTTCCCCGGTGTAGAACAATTCGATCACCAGCACAAATAACGCAGAGCACATCACAAATACAGTGTTGACACGCTGGGTTCTAAATATTTCAGCACCTTGTTGGAGCAGATATAGAAACTGAGCTGGTACGAACACAAAATTCTTTAAAAAATTGTCAAAAGTTACAGGGACTGGGCCTTTAATTCTATTGCCGTAAGTGAAAGTCGAGATTTACGTACTTTTCCGAGAATCCATTCATCATCGTTCACGTCACAATAAGAAACTTGCAGTCACCCATAAAGAACATCTCTTCTCGACCAGAGCTCTGCAATATTGTTAAATAATATATTTGGTTTTTTAAGGTTCGAGGATGGACCTCATTCGCGTTTTTTTTTTCCAATAGTGTTGAGTAATTCGTTATAGATTTTACTTTTTGGGTTTAATGATTGTATTCTGCCCACAGTCAATGGTTGTAACCCCTTTATTGTACTAGTGAATGGTCGACCGATGATAAACCCATTAGTACATTTGTCATAGGATCAAAGACGATTTCCTTTTATTTCAGGATGTATTTTTGAAATTTCGTCGAGGTGATATTAGGAGAGGAAGAGTCAATTTCAAGACATTGTGGATAGTCAAGGTTAAAATCTCAGCGAATAAGGAACAGCTCCTTAGCTAAGTAATATAAAGAGACTCCCAAGATGATAATTTTTGTAGAAAACGAAAGCGTAGCTGCTTGGTTTAAACCTCGGGAATTTGCACGATTTGTTTTCATAATTACAGGATATTCCTCTATGGTGTGAATGATAGTCATGATCTTTCATGTTACACGTACGGACCGTATGTACAGTTCTGATTCCCTCCTTGCGCTTGCTACGGCGAATAGGTAGTACATAGGTGCACGTGCGCAGTTTTTATGCATACAAAACGACGATTCTGTAACATCATGCCTGCAAGGATTGCCAAGCATGACATTGGTGAATGCACATTTTGCACATGTTTGAATAGTTTCACATCATTTTAAGCACGAGATGATTTTCTCGATCAATCCACACCATGTTTCAGCGACTGTTTAAAAACGCGGCGCTTTATTCATTCTGCCATGACGGCAAACATATAGATAGTATAATGCTACCGTATATCCAGTCTGGCAGAGACCCTGTGATTCGCGTTCTTCCCTGTTGGAACACGGCGCGCGCCCTTCAGAGACGCGACGCGAATCCCCAGTGGACGTTCTTGCAAGCGACCGGTCGGATTTCTGCCTGATCCGGGTACTTTATAGAACACCACACATCCGTTAATCAAAACAAAAATGACAGGTAGCATAGCCAAATAAAATGAAAAATGAAAAATAAAAACATACTGCGTATATAAGTCTACCAGCTACTAGTAAAAATTTTCTCCGCCCAGTTAGATAGGTGTTTCTTTTGACGTCACTACCCTTATGAATATTCATGTCCTTGCAAGAACCGACAGTCGCTGTGTCTGGCAGCGCGTGCTCACAGCTGCACAGCCTTCGAATGCAGGCCCATCGCGGCGCGCACAAAACAAGGCACAGCGACTGTGGAGAGTATAATGCTACCGTATATCCTGCTCGGTAAGACTGCATCCGAGTGCGCTATATATTGTGACATAGCCCTGTTTAGTATTTTATCATTTGAATTTAGTTTTTACGACTGACAATGACTCTGACCGATAGTAACCCATTCTACACGTGGAACATCGTGAGACTGATTCCCTTGTTTATCTTCGAGACTGTTTGATGTGACAGTTCATGCGCTGTTAGTGAATGTATTGTTTTGTTTGGACAACAGCTTGCAGTAAGTCATTAACACTGACCGGACATTTAAGCTGGACCTCCTGCACTTTGTCTACATATCTACTACTGTGGGAGCGACCTTCCTGTTCTTTCACTCCTGCCGACTGTCCTTAGTTAATTCTTTAGTTAATTATAGACGCAAGGCACGACAATATGCAGATTTAGAGACGATCGAAGTTGTACACTTTCTATACTAAAGGACACTTAACTTCTTGACGCATTCCTGTACAGAGATGTAGACGCTCTGATACTTTGACGTACCGACTTCAGTGAGAAGCCCAGTCTCTTCGACTTTGGTAGACCACGTCTTTGCAGACGACAGACCTTTCTAAATATTGTTATCATGTACGCGTATCGTGATTAAAGTAACCGAATTATGATGTACCACTCGCCTGTATGTGCGTTATTACCGGCCTCGTACACGAGTAACGGGAATAGCACGGACCACAAAGAACAATATACGTACCGAAACGATTTCGACCGAACTACCACTCGACCAAGCCACGTTAAATATAAATACTATATTCACAGTCCCTCTAGAGGGACTGTGCTATATCATTCTACATTAAACAATATGCTTGTGCATGCGCACTTCCAAGATCTTTTGTTCTAACACGCCCTGGTTATTACTTTACTTTATCCTCAACAAGGGTTAAATATCAATATACTTTCACCCCGAGAAATCTAGTATTTGGCAAACATACCCGCTCCGGGACATCTGAAAGCCTGAGTACGTAAAAGGTAGCGGGGCAAGTTGTTTTAAATACAAATCATCTTTTCAAACATTGTGGAAAGGTATTTGGACGTTCAGCACACATAACATTGTCAAATACATATACGTCTTTCTTCATCAGACTCCGGCTGTGGAAATGACAGGAATCATTTTGGTCTTACTGGGTTCTTCACATCTATGAACTATGACCCTCCAAATTATTCGCGATACGACAGGAACGCCCACTGTGAGTGGGTTCTGGAAACGTCTGTGATTTTGGGTCAGGTAATCATTACGTTTTTCTTTAACATCCAGTCTCGGACGATAATTCAGATGAGAAACTTGACACACGACTGCTTACTTTTGTCAAGAACTGCTCTGAAATAATATCATGCCACTTAATGACTTGGATACTATTCTCCAAGATGTAAGTTTAAATAAAGTATTTCATAGCAAATAATATTAAGACTTACAATGTCAGGAAGACCAATAAGTCACCGTTCTCTCTCTCTCTCTCTCTCTCTCTCTCTCTCTCTCTCTCTCTCTCTCTCTCTCTCTCTCAGGCTATACAACTAGAGTTCGAATACTTCTCGGTCGAGGCTGCACCTAACTGCCGTTACGACAGCGTGACAGCATACGACGGTCTTGACGAAACAGCCCCTATTCTTCGTGTAATGTGTGGACATTCACCGCCAAATCCAACAATTTCAACCAGCCAAATCATGCACGTAGTGTTTAAAACCGACGGCAGCGTTGAATATTACGGCTTCCACGCCAACTGGAATGCTCGTGATGTACCAGGTGGGTGTTCTGAACAACCCCATGCTTTCGCAGGCCAACACGTCCAGTATAAACGATGATCATACCAGCGCTATAGCCACTTCCTTTGTAAGAAACTGACAGGTGAACTTAACATTTTTGCCACGAAATGTTCGACTTTCTAGTCAGCATGAGCCACCAGGAATCACATTTTCACTAGTTTCATGGTCCTGCACTCGCTATTGTCGATCCATTTAGATCATAACAATTTTAACAAATCACTTCGAAACAACCCACAAAAAGTTGTAACCTTGTGGTTTTTTTTGAAAATCAGAACTAGATTGCTTCAAGTTAACTTTAACATGAACGTAAACCGGGGCCTCGTGTATGCGCCTCAAAAGTGAAAGACTTTAACTTTTGCTCAAAACTTTCCTCATTGTAACTTTCAACCATTCACTCACCAAATCAGGAATAAAAATCAGAGGTCACCGTGCAAAGTTTGGTACTAGAGAAACAAATTACTCAACATCACCGATGTTTGAAATTCAAAATGGCCGCCATCCCTGTGTTGTCTCTGTGGAGATTTTAATCTTTCTTAATACGGAGTGACGAATGGGGTCACATTGCTAAGGTGTGGACAAGGGAACAAACAATTTACCTAAATCTACTGGTAATTGAAATGCAAAATGGCCGCTCATACTCTTTCTTAACATTACGAGGACAATAAAGTTGTGATTTTTTTTCAAAAATAAGGGGACCTGAAAACCCCACAGGCTTAACAAGCCCGTGTAAAGCAATATACGCCTTGGCATGATTCTATTTGTATCGTACACGTTGTTAGAGTCAGAACCTCTATTTTACCTTAACTTGGAGGAACTTCGATGTATAGAAACCGGAAGATAGAATAAATGGTTGTTTAACCATTGTTGTCAACCATTTTTTACCTTCAGTCGACTGTGAAACTGGTGTTACTTTCCGATGTGGCGATGACCTCACCGGATTCTGTATTCCTATCGAAGAGCGTTGTGACGGCGTCCAAAATTGTCCCAACGGTGAAGACGAGATCGGTTGTCCCAGTAAGTCCGTGTTTCCTTACCTGTGTGATTTCGTTTGCAAAGGCCAAATGTACTAATTTTGGTTGTTCATAGATATTTTTCCGATCAACTGACTTTACTCTTTCCTAAGCCTACAAATATGTACAAATTACATTAAAATAAATTCGATCTTGGTAGCATTTTTTTCTTTGACCAC
Source organism: Ptychodera flava (assembly GCF_041260155.1). Lineage (NCBI taxonomy): Eukaryota > Metazoa > Hemichordata > Enteropneusta > Ptychoderidae > Ptychodera > Ptychodera flava. The sequence continues at coordinate 19,253,310 of NC_091949.1, read as the reverse complement.
CATACACTTGCAACCATTTCACCACTTACTGATCATGAAAAATTCAACATTTTTTATCTGACATTTCCTCGTGTTTTTGGTTTATATACACTAACAGCATCTCTGCTCATAAGAGTGATATTATTTACACATGTCATATACAGCGAAAAACGTGTTTTTCAATTTCGAGGCATTTTGCAGTCTCCTTTCCGTATATTTTTTATTCTGAGAATAGCATACAATTTAATTCCGGTTAGAGTATTCCAGCAAGTTGTTCATCGTTTACCTCGGTATGTTTGAAATGTTACTTTGAATTAATATGAAGGCTGCACTCTTAAAATTGTTTTTATTACTCTCTTAAATGGAATGCTAGTGCCAAGAGAAGAGTAAAGAGGGACAAAGATTTCTGTACCACCACATTAAAGGTATACTGTCACCTGTTCCATTTTTGCCACAGTTACCATGGAAAGAGAAACTTAACCAATCACAGACTTTAAACGGGTGGCCGCTTTTTAAAAACAGCGCCCTCACATGGGTATTTTGAATACCAAGGAACGCCCCTTTGACCATATATGGGCATATTTAGATTACAGGTGACTGTATACCTTTAAGGTAGCACACGCCTCGAAAGTGAAAGACTTAACGCCTCTGCTCAAACTTTCCTAAGTGAAACTTTCAACCTTTCTCTTACTAAATCAAGAATAAAATTCAGGGGTCAGGGTGCATAGTGTGAAACGAGAGAAACAAATTGCCCTACATTTACCGATATTTGAAATTCAAAATTGCCGCCACCCATATGTTAACTGTACAGAGAAAAATACATTTTTTGATTTTGGAAAACTGAGACAACGACAAATTTTCCTACCCGAAAAGCTTTAAAATTAGTTTCCACTAGTGGTAGATCAGAGAAGAATTGTTTAGGTTTGAGATTCCGAATATCTGTCACCGAAGCGCGTTCTGCCTTAAGCGCAATTGAGCAAGGGAGGCAGTAGAGTCGGAGAGTAAAGTTAGAGAGGTGAACACGGAAATTCCTCCTAGTACCAGTTTTATTATATCATACAAAACTTCAGAGGGGTTTTAGACAATGAAGTACCGGCAAGACAACTTTTGCTCAAAATTGTCCTCAAAAAGAAGCTTTCAACCATTCTCTTACTAAATCAAAAATAATAATCAGGGTACAAGGATATAATTTTGGTCTGGAGAGACAGAATACCCAAAATTTTGCCAGTTTGTCTAGAATTGAAAATGGCCGCATCCCTACATCAGGTCCTTGGGAAAAATATAATTTTCGATTTTCGAAAAACTAAGAGGGTGAAAACCTTTATTTATGAACTCCAAAATGAGTCCCCCCACACACATACACACACATACACACACACACACACACATACACACACATACATGTACACACAAGTGGTGGACCAAAATGTATTTGTAAAGGTTTAAGAGTCCGATTATCTGTCCCCAAGTCCCACTCTACCTCAATAAGGGCCTGGTCAGTTTCTTCGGCCCGGGGGCCGGTAGATTATTTTTTGCCGACGTCAAAAAGTGACTGACCCCCCCCTATTCCAAATTTTGAAAACAGGGTGACCCCCCTATTCCAAATTTTGAAAACAGGGTGACCCCCCGGCGCGTGACATAAGTAAAAAAAAAGGTGGACATAAATTATATATACATATATATATATATATATATATATATATATATATATATATATATATATATGTGTGTGTGTGTATGTATGTATACATATATGTATATTACATATATTTTTATTTTTAATAGTCATTCTATGTTTTGATGAAATTGTTGACATGTCAGTTGTAAGATAGGAATTTCAAAGTGTCAATCTTAAAGTTTGAATACAGTACATTTTGAATGAGCTGTATTTTGAATGAGCTGTGAATGTATTTCACACTTTCTATGCTTAACCAGATGTCCTGAACTGTTGTACAGAAATGGATGTCAATCATTAATATCAAAGAGGAAAAAGCAGTGAATCAAATCTTTGATGGGTGTTAAGACTTGCCAGCCATCCAATTAAATCTCCTGGGAAGCCATAGAGAGCTTTTTTAGCCAAATCTGATGTGTACAGTGTCTGAGAGGACCTTTTCTCGTAACATTAAAACCATAAAAGCACAGCTAATAATGACGAAAACTGCCGTTTTTACCTGTTATTTTGTTCATAAAAAAGCATCTTTATACAGAAAACCTGTGACACAAAGGAAAATAATTGCATCAATGAGAAGGAAAGATATCTTGTCATTTTTCTATATCTAAAATAAGTCACTGTATAAAATATATTGTGAAATATTTGTGCATGTTGCTTTCTCACACTGAATTCTCATATAGAGAACAGAAAAGTATCAGGAATTTGTCATCCTTTTCATATGAAATGCAGATTTCATAATGGTACACTTTCACTTAGCAAACATCAAGATATCTCTGATTTATTAAAGTAAGGCGCCCGAAGGGCGCGCCGAAAAATATGAAACATCCTGATATCTCTGATATATATGCCTTGTATATTAAAGTCATGCACCTGAAGGGCATGCTGAAAAATGTCTGATATATTAAAGTAATGAGCTTGAAGAGCACGCTGAAAAATATTGAACATACAGATATCTCTGATGTATGTATGCTTGATATGTTAAAGTTGGGCGTGCTGAAAAATATGACTGATTATTAAAGTTACGCGCCCGAAGGGCGCGCCGAAAAATACAACAGAATGATGAAATTTGTGGCTGATACTAGCATTTTAGGCAATGATTAGCCTGTGTCAAAATTCAAAAACACACTGACCCCCCCCCCCTATTGAGCATTTCAAAAACATGGTGACCCCTCCTATCACCAAAGTCTAAAACACGGTGACCCCCCATGAATCCACCGCCCCCCCCAGGCTGAAGAAACTGACCAGTCCCTAAGCTTTATAGCCATAACATCGAGGTACGCTTGGATGGCTTCTTCACCGACTGGAGTGTTGGAAAGGGGTAGGCTTTGCTCTTTTACGAAACGGTCCATCCATCATAAATGGTTGAGTGAATGTGATTGTGACCAGCAAATTTGCTGGATTTACCTCCAGATTCATAACTATGTATTTTTATGTCGTTTTGCTCGTTAGGTAACTCTGTAAGATGCGGAGACCAAAATATCGAACCAATTCTGTCTCCCGGTAATGGATCATTAAGTATAGATGTCATCGGAGGATACGAGGCTGTTCCTGGCAGTTGGCCATGGATAGTACGTAGATATAACTCTTTGAGCGCCAAAGTCAATTTTTGTCACCCTTATAAAATATACCTCAGTCAATTTTTGTCATATTTTTGCCAAAATTTTGATAAAAAACTGAGGCCAATGAAATATTATGTTCATTTGGTCCAAAATTATCAGTAAAATTACAGGAAAATTCTTAAAAATTTGTAAAATATTGGACTAAAATTTTGGTGGGAAAAATACAGCACTCAAAGGGTTAAACAGCACTTTTTGTTAAGGCCAGAATCATAATTCGGAAATCTGCCGAGAATGCATATAATGATACAGTGAAACTTTAACTAGCGAGCCTTTCAGTTCTTAGGGAGTATTCGTTTTTAACGGAGAGGGAGGGGGTCGGTGAAATCAGGGGGTTGACTTTTACAAAACTGTTTTTTAAGGGGGGTCAAATTTTACAATCAATGAAAAATGATTTGGAATTTCACCGATATGTTGATTCACTACATATTGTAGTCTATGAGGAAGGATGAATATATTTTTTGAATACAGAACTTGCTTAATATGTGTATTTAGAGATGCTTGAGTATTGATATTAGTGTACTTGATTAGACTAGGGTCATTACAAGTCCAAGTGTGTGCAAGAAATTTGCTTTTGGAATTTCACCACAATGTTGATTCACTATACATTGTAGTCTATGAGAAAAGTATGAATATTTTTTTCCAATACCGTGACAAAACTAGCTAAATCTGTGTATTTACAGACGCTCGGTTACTCTAGAGTGATTACAAGTCCATGTGTATGCAAGAAAATTGATTTCGAAATTTCACCAAAATGTTGATTCACTATATATTGCAGTCTATGAGGAAACTATGAATATTTTTCCAATACAAAAACTGGCTAAATCTGTGTATTTATAGACCCTCGATTACTGATATTAGTATACTCGATTACACTAGGGTGGGAACAAGTGCATGTGTGTGTAAGAAATTTGATTTCGGAATTTCACCGAAAATGTTGATTCTCTATATTTTGTAGTCTATAAGGCGACTATGAATAGCTTTTTTCCCAATACAAAACTAGCGAAACTGTGCTTTTATAAATGTTTGACATTTGATTTAAATGTTTGTGATGAGAATATTATGTTTGAAAGAGCAGATGTGAAAAAAATATGATATTGTAATTTCACCCAAGTGAAAAGTTTAAAAAGTTTGTAACTTGTAAAGTTTAAAAAGTTTTAAAAAGGATTCTTTGAAAGGTCAAATTAGAAATTATATGTCAATTAAGATATCATTGATACTCACTGTGACATCTGGTGGAGGGTCTCTTTTTTTTTTTTTTTTTTTTTTTTTTTTTTTTTTTTTTGCATGATAATTGTGCAGGGTCACTCTTTTACTTGGAAACACTTTTGAAGGCCCAATTTTCGCCATACGGTGCAAAGTGTTAATGAATCAAATCTAATGATTTTTTTTTTGGGGGGGGTCATATTTTACAATTGATGAAGTTTGGGAGTCATATTTTACAAATTTAATTTGGAATGGGGTCGCTTTTTACATTTCATTTGTCGCTTAAGTTCTACCGCCGCGCCCCCCCCCCCCGTAAAAAGAGAATGCTCCCTTATTGGAAGAAGTTTCTGGCACACCCATGCAATCATTGAAAGACGATTTTTTTCGCCGTGTTTTCAGGTGAACACTCACAACGCTAATCATGTTTTACCTCGCGCTTGCAGGCTACCCTCCAACAATCTTATGACCATAAGTGCGGAGCAACGATCATCAACAATCGCTGGGTTTTGACCGCCGCGTCTTGTGTTAGTCTGTAAGTACAATATCATTTCACATAAAGCAAGAGTACTTGACCCGCATAACAGCGAGCAGACACATAACATCTGAAAACTGACAATTCGGTCGATTTCACGTTGGAGGAATTTCATTTTTGTCGTATCATCCATACATTTGTAACAAGTCACGGGCTAATATAGTAGTTGTAATTTCATGGCCAAATCGTCGCAGTGTGATTTAGAGTTCAAAGTCACGGTGAGGTATCAATATTGTGGATTTAAAATTGTGTCCGAACTTGAATTTACTTCCAACTATATAACCGTTCTGCTCAGACAAATGTATTACTGTAAAAGTAGATAGCCGCAATTTTTCATGATTTTAGTTCTGACAATTATGTTCTCCTTCTTCTACTCCTTCAAATATAATGAAACACCGAATTTAAGTCTTGTAAACACAAAAACCAATGTATGTCCCATGTACAATGAAGATCTAGTCTGCACTGAAATTGTGTGACCAATAACCCACAGCATTACATTACAACACGATTGGATTTGGGATAATTGGATTTTCATATAATTCAAATTTCTCAAAAATGTTCGGTGCCCTATAGCTGAATGTTGCAATATTACAAATTACTCATACAAACAAGTGTATGACGTAAAAAGAACAGGAGATGAGTTTACATTTGTGGATGAAATCCACATTACTTCACCATCCAATTATCTCAAATTAGTTCCAATCGTGTTTTACATAGACAGTGTTGGCTCAATTCTAGACAGTGTTGGCAATTCTAACTTTGGGCTTTTGGGAGAAGAACGAGAAAGAGTATTTTACAAATGATAAAAAATTGAAAACGCATCTAAAGTTACTGACAACAGAACTTTACGTTTGGAGCCAGTATGGATGATTGCTACGCTCACCTTAACTGAGCACGACCATTTTCAGATACGCACAGTGAAAATGCAGTGCGTTAACAGTAGTTAGTTGTTTCTCTCTCTCTCTCTCTCTCTCTCTCTCTCTCTCTCTCTCTCTCTCTCTCTCTCTCTCTCTCTCTCTCTCTCAACCCCAGGTTCAGGAACAATCCCCAGGTGTACGATATTGGTACCGGTAACCACATTTACACCCAGCCCGACCCATTTGAGGCCACTCACGATGTGGAGGAAATTTTTGTCCATCCTGATTACGCAGCGTTAAAAGACGATTACAATTTCGCCCTGTTGAAAATCAGAGGCGTCATCACGTTCGTCAATGACTGGCATCTTGACATTTGTCTTCCGGCACAGGATGACATCTACTCAGCCGGCACTGTAACTTATGTCGCTGGATGGGGAAGCACGCTAGCGGGTTAGTGTTCTCAGAGCCCCAATTGCAGCGTCTCAGTGATACAATAATGTTCTTTATAGGCAGAATGTCATATCGTACTCGCCGAGATATGTGCATCACTTTTTGGCCATACTTTTGAGTCGGATTGTGCGGATACATTTGAATAGATGATTTTTTTAGAGGTGTTGCCATCCAAAACACATGGCCACATACATGTAGTTTTGGCAACTATTTGTACTCTCAGCGAAAACAAAAACAATGCAAAATTAATCCATGAAAATCGTCGCTCTCTATTAAAATAAATGGAAACCAATCGCGGTAAAGTTACTTTCGCGAACTATTTGGTGACAAAAGCTTCATAAATGTAAAGATTAAACTTCAGAAATGGTGGAAAATATTTAATGACACCGACAGGTCATTTAGACAGGAATATCAACGCTTTAAAAGCTAGTCTGAAGGAGTTACGGAAAGATTTTAGGATATTACATAAACATTCAAATGGAAGAAAAGATGGCGACGATTAGACTTAAAATTTTTATACAGTGAAGGAAATAAGTCGATTCCTCTTAGAAAATGAAAGTGATAACGATAAGGTGATAGCAATTTAATATGGCGATGGCGTTACTATGACGATCTTGTAATTAGCTTATGGACAGCAAGGAGGAATAAATACGTGTAACAATGATGACGACGACGATTATGGTGGTGGTGGAAGTGTTGACAACAACGACCTGCCTCCGGCATTTCCTAGTTTACAGTCATGACGTATATTGTCCAAAGATCTCCCTCTCGAGTAATATGGCTTTTTATGAAATTCTTTCATGCAGCAAATTTTGGCACCCCAGTACTTCTTCAGAACAGTGTGATTATCCACAGCAGGGACTATTGCAATAACGAAACCAGATGGAACGGTGACGTCACACCTAGCTTAATTTGCGCTGGCGACGAAGCATCGGACCCCTGTGAGGTATGCAAAATGTTCACCTGAAGGAAATTTTACCAGAACACTTTATCTTACATCTCCATTAGCTCAAAGGGGGCGAGGTCGTGCTGTCTGCGCTTGCGCGTATGGGACGTATAAATCGGGTCTGTTGCTGCGCACAAGCCCAATCATCCATATCCAAACTTTTAAAATGGCGACTGCACCGAAGCCGGTGACCGCGGTTGAGGTAGCTTCGAAGGACGCAACTTAAGTTTCATTTCGTAAAGTCTTGAAGTGATTGGAAAGCTACAAAACTTGTGAACTATGAATATGCATCAAAGGTTAAATTTGCTTCACATTTACTCGACATTCATCACCAATTTCTGGGAAGAGGCAATGTTTATCAACAAGAAAGTTGCGCAGTCGCAGACGGGACGACCCCTACCTTGCCCCTTTGATTTGTTGTCCGTTTTGTAGAATACAATGTCTTGTCCCATTCCGGAAAGAATGCAACCTGCTTGGTGTCAGCAATATCAACGCAGCTCTATATTTGCAATACGCAGTGCTATTGTTGACTGCTAAATCAGTCCGGGGAAGAATTTGATCACCCATACTGTTGCTTACTTTTAACGCAATGCTCCATACTTTAAAGGGTAATATTTAGTAGCTCAACATTCTTTTAGAAACGAAAGTTACAGATTGTGTCCCATCAACTAAAGCGGAGTAACCGTACTAGAGAGACAAATGGCCTACCTTTTACCATGTTTACCGATATTTGAAATTCTAAATGGCCGCCATCTCTGTGCCATCTCTATGGGGAGGGGGGGGGGTTAAAAATACAGATTTTCACAAAACAAAGCAGGCGAAAGCCTCACTTACCACAAGAGTGGTAGACCAAAAGAACATTATAAAAGTTTGAGAGTCCGAATATCTTTGCCCGAGGCGTATTCTACCTTCACAAAATGGCTAACAGCGATTTTTCTTGCTCACGTGCCTGTCTTGTTCACTGTTTAGGGAGATGACGGTGGTCCGATGATGTGGTACCGAGAGTCAGAGGGCAAATGGTATTTGGTCGGTGTTATTGGAGACCGTAACTCGCACGAATGCGCAATGGATAACAAACCTGGTCTCTATGGTTACGTGCCAAACGTTGTTACTTGGATCGAAGAGACTCTGCTCAACAACTAAACCCTCGGCTGTTTGTATCCACCACCATCGCGTTGGTGCCATCTGCCCATTCCTTTGTTAGAAACTCGAAACGTTAATTATGATATACAAGTTCATTTTAATAAAAGTATGAACGTCATTGGGTTTTCAGATTTGTGACTTAAGTTCTCTGGACTGATTTACTATGAAGTTACGTAAGCCTGTTTTAAACTTTTACTTGTGCTTTGCTTAATCGTTCGAAAATGAAGTGAGATCAACTTAAAATATGTGGAAAATTGAAACGAGAATACGGTTGAAAGGAACGGTGCTCCTCCTGATGTCTCGCTGGAATCACCTCTAAAGACATACTCATGCCATCTGCTTTCCAAGTTATTACCACGTTAAGCAATAAATTTGAATGATAGTAACACGTGACAATCAGGGAAATAAAGGTATTTGTTGCCCGGTCGCGGAATAACTATTATGACCTTTATGCCAATGAGACTTTAAATTAGTGACAGTATATGGAAAATAAATAAATAAAACCATACGTATACAAACAATACATGTCTTTTCTTATACAAGATTTCAGAAATAATGCAGTCGGGCCTGTCAGATTTTATTTTCCCGAATAGAAGAGGATTTTGTACAACAGTACATGCTTTATATCGTAAACGATATCTAATTCAAACACATTCAAAACATGTCTGCTCTTTACTTCACGGCCACTGACAGCCTCAGGGATGATTGTTGCATTGTTTAGACCTTACCGAGAAAAGTTTTCTGCAAGGGTATCAAATTTTGGTTTGTGATTTCATTAAAAACACACTCAATTGTGTTAAATTTTCCTGATGTCTAGAGGTTGTTTGAGAGTGATGGAAACAGTAATACGGGTTTCGTTTGCTCTTGGGTTTACAAGAAACACATTTGGTGTCTTCGGTCTGAAGACGGCTTTCTTTTTTCTTCGGCGTTCATGACACGATAGACCCCATTTCTTGGACCGGACAGCATAGTTTCCCTAAACGGAGAAATTGAGTACAAGGTCACACTTCCAATATGGCATTTTCAAAATGGCGTCGACACTGGACGAGAGCTTGTCGTCTGCTGAACTATCACCCCTTGAAGAAACAACTGAACTCTTTTAACACATAATTGTTCGCGTATGGAAGACGCTTAACCATCTTGGTTACCCTAAATGGTTGTTGATGAAACAGTAAATCATCAATTCTCCGTTACTATGCTAATAAGAAATGCACTTTTCCCGATTTCTACTCATGAAGTTGGCATCAAAGGCAACACTGCCACATTCTCTTATGGAAATAGGTGGTCCAATAACAGATTTCTAAATCCCTCGAACATTGAAGGTCTCTTCCCCATAGGATTCAACTTGTCGATGACGATCACGGCCTCATAGTCCTCACTTTTTAAAAAAGAACTGACCTGGAATTAGTCTTAAATCTTTATACCAACAATAAAAATATGTTTATGCATTCCATAACAAAGTTCATTATATTTTTACGGATTTTCATCTATCATGGAAATCAAGCATTGATTGGCTTTTTCAAACCAATCAATTCAAAAATACTGAAAATTTATGTAGAAAGGCATGTTACCAAAAAAATATACACCCGATGAGGGACTATGTGCCCACGAAACAGAAGGTCATTTGACACCTGCCTCGGGCTCATATTTTCTTGTTGAACATACACACAACAGTTATAGACAACGGAAGTCCATTAAATGACATCGCTCTACTTTTAGTCCACGTGGTAGTGATATATCTGCCTTTGAGCTACGATCTACCAAAGACTCGGGCGAACTGGGCGTGAATAGTCTGAAATATTATATTATTTTCGTAATTATTAAAATAATGAATCATAATTATGAAATAGTGATATTATTTAAACTGAGTTAGTATTTCATCCCGGCTGAGCTTCCTTTCTGCTGAGCAGCACTCGATAAAATCGGTGTACGTGCTGAATGAGTTAGGTATGGCATAGGGACCGGCCAGCCGAGGCATCCAATATACTAGAAGTATATGGACGCCGGCCGCCCATGTCATACATTCATGTACAGCGATTTTACCGAGTAGTGATCAACCCGGATGAAATACTAACTCGTTTTAACTGATATCAACATTTTATAATTACGAAAATAATATCACATTTTAGACTATTCATTACTTGTTCGCCTGTGCCAAAGACAACAAATTCAGTCAGCACAAGACGGTTGCATCTCGCGAGAACGTGCTCGAAAAGGGGGAAAATCCCATTTACAAAATAAATTTATAAAAGTTAAATTATGTATACTGTGCTTTCTGAAATATTAGTATGACTAGAAATAAGAACATTGCAGATTCAGGAAAGGTAGTGATAATTCAAGGCTCGTTGGTTGTGACTACAGCTTGCAGTGTCTAATTACCCTCTCCAACGATTTTTGTTTCATGTCTAACAGGTAGGTTTTATCCAATCCATACAAAGGTTCCAGGTCGACTGTGACAAACTGTTAGTTTGGTTTTTGAAGCGATGGCTACATTGATCTGTTTGAATCAAGATTGTTCTAGTATAACCAACATATTATTATTTTCTCTGAATCGTGGATGGCACCATTTAGCAAAGAAATGCAAGTCATCAGTGGAGTTGACTTTTTAGAACCTCAGATCGCTGAGTCCTCTTCGCTCAGAACTCAGAGGGGTTCTGAGATATAGCAGCGATAGAGCTCGTATTGATCGAAGCTCGGAGCCACACAGAAGCCACCTCTCAACCTCAAAGAGTTGATTCAGAACTCAATCCCCCATGAGTAAGATTCGATTTCACACAATATATTTTAATACGATAGTGTAAAATATCATTTCGGTACATTGTAAGCGATTTTGTCGAAACTGAAACTTCAACACACTGCATTCCGAATCAACTTCCAACTTCAGCGTGTCATCGGCCGTAAAACACCGCCGATAACATGTAGTGTCCCTAAATTTCAGTCATAATTTTCCTTTCGTACCTGAAGTAATACTAGTACAACTATGCCCGGGTATTCAATTTGCTTCCCAATTACCCCATACTATCATGAACTTTGTATGGATTTTATGTCTTAGAGAGTGGACGGAAATTACAGAGGGAGGGCCGGTGATTTTAGAGGTGGGTCGTTATTTTCCGGGCAAGCATTTTAAAAGGGTCATGAAATTTTAAGCCCGGCTTTGGGGGAGTATCACCATTTTTTGCGAAACTATTAGAAGCTAAGATGTGGACGACATAGTGCTTCGTCAATGAATTTCAAATCATAACAAAGAGAGTCTGTTGGGCAAACCATTAACGATTTCCCCCGCAAAACAGGCTATATCTGTACTTTTACATAATTTTTATGATTTAAGTAAATGTACTTTGTTTGCTTGAAGTGGGAAGTAAATCGTGCATGTGTGTACAAAAAATTTGATTTTTCGATTTCATAGAAAATGTCGATTCACTGTACATGTTAGTCTACGAGAAAACTATAAATAATATTTTTCGAATGTAAAACTAGCAATATTTGCTCATTTACAGACGTTGGTTATTGATATAAATGTACTTAATTAGACTAGGGTGGTTACAAGTGCATATGTGTACAGAAATCTTATTTTGGAATTTCATCAAAAATATGGAGCCACTATATTAATCGCAATCGTCCCATCCATAATTCATATATCAATCGCAATCGTCAAATAGGTAGTGGTCACCAACTAAGGTCCAATGTCACTGATGCCATCAGCGATCACTTGTCGAAGAGAGATTCTGTATTTATCTACCAGCTTGCGATCCTGCCAAAAAAAGCGTTTGAATGTAGAGACAAGTCTTTCTCTGGTGTAACCTTGATTTCACAATTTGTAAGAGAGATGTCTCTCTACAAAATCACCATATGAACTGCATGCCATTGCATATCGAATAAGCTGGGAAATGTATACCCCATAAGCCGGTGAGAGCGGAATATTACTGATGAGGTGTGGGAAATTGATAATACTAAAGTTGAAATCATCTCTCTTGTCATATAGCCTAGTAGAAAGGTGACCACTATCGGAAAATATCCAGATATGAAGCAGAAGAGGCCGTTTCTGTAGTTTCTTTAATCTCCAATTCTGGAGGATAAATCATAGCGGGATAAACACTGAATTTGAAGTTATTCATTGAAATAACATCGTCTATGTATCTAAATGTTAAGTTGAAAGTTCTAGCTACAGAGACCTTTTTCTGTTTGATTAAGTTCTGGATAAATTCTGCCTCGTACGAGTACAGAAATAAGTCAGCAAGCAAGGGCGCACAGTTAGTACCCACAGTTGTAAAATGTGTCCTCCAAATTCAACAAATATGTTGTCAATGAGGAAATCAAGTATACTGATTATGTCTTTCTCGGTATAAGATATATATGGTAGCCTCTGACAAAACTGTGAATAATTTTGTTCCAATTTAAAACTAGCAATATTTGTGCATAGAAGTTGGATAACTTACATGAATGTACTCGATTAGAATAGGGTGGTTGAAAATGTTGACTCATCATCCATGGGAGTCTATGAGAATACTATGAATATTTTTTTTGCAATACTAAACAAATAAATCTGTGCTTTTTATAAGTTTTTGACAATTTATACAAATGTACTTGGTCAGGATGGGGTGTTTGAAAGTGTAAATGTATACAGCAAATATGGTATTGGAATTTCACCCAAATATATCAATTTACTTCTCTTGGTTTTCTAGGGGTAATCTATTAAACATTTTCCGACAAAACTTGCTATATCTGTGCATTTATAGGTCAATGTTGTTCAATAGTGACTTATAGGCTGTAATAAGTTTCTTGACCAACAAAAGTGCTCTCTGTACAATTACGAGCCAAACCATGACATAGCTGCTGTCCTTTTGATTTTGAGCAGAAAATTGTACTGCAAGTTGTTGATAGAATGATTTATTGTGAAATGTGATCTTTTGTTATCAAATTACTTGAAATCTTGCATAAAAGTGATTATTTTTAAGGGTTAAAGTAGTAGCTGATAGTTCAAAGGTCAAATGAGAAATTACGTTATTGATATGGCCTATGGAAGAGGGTCACTGGTTTTTGTGTGTGCATGCAAATTGGGGGTCACCATTTTGCATACACTGTTGAAGGGTGACTGTTTTCGCGCAGCGTCATTTTGAAAACCACCGTCCCCCCTTGTAATTTCTGTCCAGTCCCTTAGGGAACCGTCATTATATACGGCCTTGGGGCTTGGAGGAATGTGAGGGGGTCTCTCAAAAATTGAGGGGGTTGCTCAAAATGTGGAGAGAAAGCAGGAGGTTACTCAATTTCTGGTGCAAAATGGATTGAAACATCTCTCAGATTGCACCATTTCACACATCAATTTCTCAAAAATCTTCGAGAGAGGGGACCACCCAACTACATGTATTGGTATTTAACTTTTCTAAGTTGGGGGGGGGGGTCAGTCAAATTTATGTTTTTGATAGTGGGTCATTCAAATTCATCACATTAGGCAAGGGAATTACTCGAAATTTCAGAAATTCCTCCGCTCCCCCGGCTGTAAGTAATGACGGCTCCCTTAAATCAATTTTTACGACACATCTGATCCAAACATTAAAGTCACAGTTCCGACTCAGTACTAAGGAAGGGCTTGAAAAGCCACTTCTACATAACCTTGAAGATATATATTCCGTGACTTTTGTCTCGAAACATTCGCGATTAATTACTCCTAGGATGCATCGCTCTTGTCCGTGTTGCGCCATCTTGCTTAGAGATTTTTAAGGGGATTATCCAAGACTGTGAGGGGTGGCTGGATGAGAGCCCCCAAATGCAGTCTTGGTTACTGAGACTACATGAAAGGCCACAATACATGTATTTAATAATCAAGAATAAAGTTTCCTCACAAGAGATACTTCTCGTTCTTCCTATCATCTGCATTTCACCCGCTAAGTAAAAATTTCGAAGGTCACTCGCAAGACCAGCATGTACAATATACATCTCCCTTTACGCTCAAAATATGGTTTCAATGTGAGTCACACTTATATTTTACAATACCGGTAATTTGTAGTTTATATCAGAAGCTTTGAGGCTACCTGCTCTGAGCTCTGAGGAGATGTGTCTCAGAGGCTTATCTGAGAGCCTACTGCAGGGTATGGCACTCTTGAAAAGCCGAGACGACCTGGGTCGAGCCGGATACAACCAGACCTCCTAAGTCAACGTCTGTAAATCAAATTTTTACACACGCGTCGCACCGCCCCTCCTCCTCGTGTCGTGGCTACTAAGACTGGTCATGTTCACAGAAAAATGTCAAAGAACCTTTGCCATATCTGGACAAATGCTAACGTGTCTTTTGATTGTATTCAGAGTCCCTGTTATACACATCAGCATTATAAAAAATATATTACTTGACGTAATTTGCGTATAAATGTAAGATCAACCGAGCTTGTCACTCAGGTGTCGATGTTCAACATTATTTGCTTTTGCCTAAACTTGTTGACATGTCAGGTGCAGTATAAGAATTTCATCGTCGATTAAAGTGTGAATGCAGTGTTTTTAGATGAGCTGTGAATGTATTTCACACTTTCTACGCATAACCAGATATCTAGAACTATTGTGCATAAATTTCTGTCAATTACTAATATAAAAGAGAGCACAGCAGTCAATAAAGAAACTTTTAGTTGTTAATCGAACCATTACCAGCCATCACATAAGTGTTCATGTACCAATGATTTGCTGACTGAAAGTCTTTTTTCCTCATTCGTGGTTAGAGCGCGATATTCAAGGAACGGTTGTTATATCTTAAGACAACTTGTCATGATTTTTTCTGTGAATTAACGACAGAAATGCCTAAACTTTAGTTTGTCAACATGGCAAAGTTAGATATAAAGTGCTGTGTTATTGCTATTACATGAATTTTGATCTGGACTGAAAATTCACTTTTCGCCTATACATATGCAGGCAATAATAATAGGCCCCCTAACTTCGTGGGGAATAATTGTTTCGAATGACTGACATATGGAAGCGACGCGAGCAACTGCTCCAGAAAACTGGCATAAATCTTTTCCATGCAAATGAATGAATCTTCGTGCCAACGTATTACCTTTCGTGAATAATTTTGACATAAACAGCTGAAAGTGTGAACAAACTCGAGGTGTGAAAACGTTTCATTGTCACAGAAATGTGTTAAGTGTGGACATTGAACTGTCCACTGACTTTCAAGATGTCACCATAGATGATGGGTGGTATCTTATATTTTCCAACATTGACATTGAGTGGTGGATTGTTTACATTAATGTTCATGGCCTCTAATAATCTTTTTTTGTCCACGTGTTGTTCTTTATCGATGACTTTGACTGACAAAGAAGACAATTCTGGAGGTTTGTGTTTACTTGCTGAAATATGCTGTCGGATAGCTGATTGATCTTTTTTCTTGTGTTCTTCATATTTTGACCGCTAATACCTGCGCGTTGCTTTGTGATTGACAGCAGTTTGGAATGGTCAACGGCTACTGACTGAGTAGAGAAACGGATTTTTCATTAATAACTCACTTGAAACTTTAAGATAGACAGTATTTGGCTCACAATGCTATTTGTTCAAAACATGTCTGTTTTGCTAATTTACAGTGGAAGAAAAGAACTTTTCTGTGCTTAAACACATCCCTACCAAAACACAGTCACGAGTGTGACCCTACGAACGTTTCAAGTCGCTCAGTCTTAAACAGCCGCGTCTTACAAGATTATTTTCTAGTCTCCCTGCTGGCGAAATTTCAAGTACTGCTGTGTATCCGGAACGTGCCCGCTCGGTGCTGTACACGAATTCTGAGCGTTATGAACATTACGGCAAAAACTATGGCATCTTTGTTGGAGCATCATCTTTTATGTCAGTTTATACAGCAGTATTTGTATTCAAACAAAATTGTGTGGATTAGGATTCCCTGCAGAAGTGGGTACTTATCTAAGCCGATAACGGTTTCAACATGATGTCAACATTGATTTGCATTAATTAGGGACTGGTCAGTTTCTTCATCCTGGGGGGGCGGTGGATTCATGGGGGGGTCACCCTGTTTTTGACTTTGGTGATAGGGGGGGTCACCATGTTTTGGAAATGCCCAATAGGGGGGGTCAGTGTGTTTTTGAATTTTGACACAGGCTCATCATTGCCTAAAATGCTAGTGTCAGCCACAAAATTCATCATTCAGTTGTATTTTCGGCGCGCCCTTCGGGCGCGTAACTTTAATAATCAGTCATATTTTCAGCACGCCCAACTTTACATATCAAGCATACATACATCAGAGATATCTGTATGTTCAATATTTTTCAGCGTGCTCTTCAAGCTCATTACTTTAATATCATACATCTTTCAGCATGCCCTTCAGGTGCATGACTTTAATATACAAGGCATATATATCAGAGATATCAGGATGTTTCATATTTTTGGCGCGCCCTTCGGGCGTCATACTTTCAGAGATATCTTGATGTTTGCTAAGTGAAAGTGTACCATTATGAAATCTGCATTTCATATGAAAAGGATGACAAATTCCTGATACTTTTCTGTTCTCTCTGTGAGAATTCAGTATGAGAAAGCAACATGCACAAATATTTCACAATATATATTTGATACAGTGACTTATTTTAGAGATAGAAAAATGACAAGATATCTTTCCTTCT